>NC_039368.1:76955948-76956363 GCF_003573695.1 Papaver somniferum | reverse complement strand
ATGTCGGTTGGAGCAGATATCAACTATTTATGGATCGACATCGGAACAAAAGAAATAAAAAAACACCAAGTCACCCAACTACAGTCACCAAAAACACATAAATTACAAAAGCACCATAACCAAATAAATAAGTTCAAATTACCAGCACCTAAAGATGCACCATGCATGTAAAGAAAAACTCCGTAGAGAAAATATATATACAAAAGGCTACCAAGAGAACATTGAAAATAGTTAATATCTGTATGAGATGTCCATGACATATATGGCTTGCTAGCTTACAAACTGATTAAAAAATTGTGGATGTTACATCGATCACATTTCAAATGGTGTCATAAGATATGTCAAACTGAAACATAGAGACAATCAAACTTATTTATCTAACCAAAATCATCATAATCTTTAACCAACTTAAAAT
>NC_039368.1:76907917-76955938 GCF_003573695.1 Papaver somniferum | reverse complement strand
GTAAGCATTCACAACTCCATGAATTTTGATTTTATACATTTTATCGAAGTTTTAATTAATTTCATTGTAGTCATAATCAACATTAATTTAATTTTCAGAAGCTTGGAAGTGTAATATTTTGGTTTATTTTAGTTATAAAAAGTGTAATATTTAGGTTTATTTTAGCTAATTAGCTGTAATAATTAGCAGGTAAGCCTCAAACAATCACTTTGGACTTTGATTTAAGAGGTCAAGTCTTTGAGTAAGACCAAATGATATATGTTATCAGTTCTAAGATTCTTTTTACGTAGATAAGGATACATATCATGTTTAAGTTAGAGGTACTATTCATGATATAGTAATCAAATTTTTTGAGAAAGATATTGAAAACCAATTCTTTTACAGTAAGATATGATAAATATACGCAAATCCAAACTCACATACATACAAATTAAGAAACTCATGTGGGTAGAATCTTATATAAAACAACAATCATGTCATAAAATCATAAGACACTATTATATACATATGCAAAGCAGAGACAAATATATGTGGAAAGATGATGATAATGATTTTAGTAATGCTTTCGGCATTGCCATCATTGACGGATCATAAGAGTTATGCAGAAACTTAAAAAAATATAATCTGAAATTATAGTATGGTTAAGTCCATAGATTGATTTAAGAAGTTGTTAGAAAGTAAATATATAAAAAATCGGGTAAAGATACACACCTAACACTAAATATCTGGGCAGATAACCATGGTTAAGTCTATAATTAGATAATACCAGATCTTATTAATCCGATGGTTATGGGTCTGCGAATTCAGTTTTGAACTCGCACCGCGATTTCAAATTTTTTTCCCCAGTGGAGATGAAAGATTTTACCAACAAATCCAGAGAAAACATATGCATGACTTGTTCCTCAATATCCCTCCTTTTCTCTATAAACATAGTTGCCAAACATTCCCGAAAAAGACTCATGGTTTAACAGACTCTTGCACCATTACTTGTAACGCGGAAACAAAATTTATTTGAACGGGAAAAATGCCAACACTCCTACCATTGAGATCTCGTATAACCTCAGCAGAACGCCTGAAAAAAGAACTTCAATGGCACTGTCGTCCAACACTTTTTCCTTGTATATATTCAAAAAAATCAAATACCTTCTAGTCTTAAGTGAAGGGATACTTTTGTCAACTTCTTCATTTGATATACCCATAACTCAGTTAGACTTCCTCTTTACAATCTTCTTCTTTTGTTTTTTTTTTTTTCTTTGATCATATATTCAGTACAATCTTATGATGTACTATGTGAAGCAATCTCACGACAAAGAAAAATTGTGCATTTACATTTTACTAAGTATTTAACAATAGATTTATCTAGATACAAAACAGCCTCAATTAGGCATCCATAAAACCCCAAAAAATATGCACATCCTCAAAAAATAAGTAACAAACAACAAAGAAAACGTCGTCACATAAAAATTTATTTAAAAAATCGTACTTTATGTCGGTTGGAGCAGATATCAACTATTTATGGATCGACATCGGAACAAAAGAAATAAAAAAACACCAAGTCACCCAACTACAGTCACCAAAAACACATAAATTACAAAAGCACCATAACCAAATAAATAAGTTCAAATTACCAGCACCTAAAGATGCACCATGCATGTAAAGAAAAACTCCGTAGAGAAAATATATATACAAAAGGCTACCAAGAGAACATTGAAAATAGTTAATATCTGTATGAGATGTCCATGACATATATGGCTTGCTAGCTTACAAACTGATTAAAAAATTGTGGATGTTACATCGATCACATTTCAAATGGTGTCATAAGATATGTCAAACTGAAACATAGAGACAATCAAACTTATTTATCTAACCAAAATCATCATAATCTTTAACCAACTTAAAATCATCATAAATTATATAAATACAAAGTATTTAACCCCAACTTTCTAGAGCTCATGAAGTATCATCAGCATCCAAAACTAAAACTAAATCAAGGAAACAAATACCAATAAAACAAAAAAAAAGAAAGTATTTCACGATTATATACCTTGTTTGTGTTTGTTACTATGGACACAAAGCTCTGAATATGTATTGCAATACTCATGAGCTCCCACTGCGCGGCCATGCAAAACGAAAAATGAAGAAAAAAAATTAGACAACGAAATTGTTGGGAAAAAAACCAACCCTGGAAAAACAAAAAGCAACATTAAAAAAATGGGATCTGGCGTTAGCTCAAACACTTTTATATAGAGGGTTCCCAAGGCTAGAAATTTCAACGAAAAAACGATATTTTGTAATTAATATTATGATTTCAAAAATATTCTTTACATAAATGAGATAGCCATATTAAATGCCGGGATATTTTCATCGAATATATTTATCTTTTTATCATTTTATTTTTGGAATGTAACATCAAGCAAAAATTGTGTTTGCATTACCATTTTTTGTGTTTTCGTTAAGTTGTTCTTCTTCATATCCTGAAGCAGATGTTTTTCTCTATTTGCACCTACAAAACAACACCCCAGAAATAGTTTTTCCCCATTCTTGGAGGGGATTCCTGAAAAATCAATAGTGGCATGAGAAAAATAAAAACAATAAACAATTAGGTACTACCTTATGATTATGATTAGAGATGCAACAGATATAAGTCCTAAAAGCAAAGCCGACAAAAAAGATTATTCTGCTGCAAACGATTAATAAAATGAAAAATATTAAAAGATTATCAGAAAATAAAGCTATTTCTAAAAGATTGCATATGTATAATAACCGGATTAAATGAATCAACATCAATAGGGAGAAAAAGTTGTCGATTACCATTTCCTGGCGTACACAGGTATGATTATTCAACTGCAAAACAGACACAATACACAAATCAGTCAACAAAAACTTAAAACTGGAAAAAAACAATAAGAAAAATAAAAAATAAAGCGAGAAGCGGCGTAAAACAATGGGAGGTTTGCTTTTTCTCCGACGCCTTTTATAGAGATACACTGAGCACTCCAAAACGATGCTATTTTGGAGAATAATGCTAGTGAAATCTAAATATATCTAGAATTTTATAAATTTTGTCTAGGGTATTAATTGCAAATATATTGGTATATTATAAGAAGATTATTATAGGTAAAATGGAAAAAAAATCTCTCCTTTAAAGATTTGTTTTCCATATTTTAAGATTTTTCATAATACAATATTTCTTTAAATATAACCATTACTTCTAAGATGCACCTAAAATTTATTTATGGATACATTTATTCCTAGACGTTTACCTTTTACAATAGAAATATGTTTGTACAAAAATATTGAGCATTTCCTCCATAGCTAAGAATAGAAATCATTTTTTTATTATTTTCTTATGGTATAAGACTTATGCTGAAACCAAGGACAAGAAAGTGTTATTGGGAGACTCCCACAGCACTATGGTGAAAGGTTCTGGTACGGTAGAGTTGAAGTTTACTTCTGGGAAGACACTCATGCTGAAAGATGTCCTTCACACTCCAGAAATGAGAAAGAACCTTGTTTCCGGCTATCTTCTCAACAAGGCTGGGTTGTATCAAACTATTGGGTCTGATATTTACACTATAACTAAGAATAAGAATTTTGTAGGAAAGGGTTATGCTACTGATGGAATGTTTAAGCTTAATGTTGATGCTATGAATAAAATTGATTCTTCTGCTTATATGGTTTGCAATTTTAATGTTTGGCATGGTAGGCTTTGTCATGTGGGTAAAAAGTTAGTAAATAACATGAGTAAGTTAGGTGTCCTCCCTGAATTTTCTGAAAATGATTTTGAAAAATGTGAATACTGTAGTCAAGCAAAAATAACCAAGACTTCACATAAATCTGTTGTAAGAGAATCGAAACCACTAGACTTAATACATTCTGATTTGTGTGAATATGAAGGTATCCTAACTAGAAATGGCAAGAGGTATATCATGACGTTCATTGATGATTGTTCTAATTATACTTATGTTTATTTGTTGAGCCATAAGAACGAAGCTATTGAAAAATTTAAGATTTTTATTGCTGAAATTGAAAATCAATTTGGTAGGAAGATTAAGAGATTTCGTAGTGATAGAGGCACTGAATATGATTCTTCTCCTTTTACTGAAATTTATCAAACTAATGGCATTATACATGAAAGAACTGCACCATATAATCCTCAAATGAATGGGAAAGCTGAAAGAAAGAATCGTACTCTTACTGAATTGACTGTTGCTTGTTTGCTTAGCTCTGGTGCTGCTTCTCATTGGTGGGGTGAATGTTTGCTGACTGTTTTCCATGTTTTGAACCGCATTCCTAATAATAAAACCATGATATCTCCTTATGAACTTTGGAGAAATAGAAAACCTAATGTCTCTTATTTTAGAGTTTGGGGTTGCTTAGCTTTTGTTAGAAAACCTGATCCTAAAAGACATAAGTTAGAAAGTAGAGCTTATGAATGTGTTTTTATTGGTTATGCTCAAAACAGTAAAGCTTATAGGTTCTTTGATATTAATAATAAGGTTATTATTGAATCTATTGATGTTGATTTCTTTGAAGAGAGATTTCCTTTTAAATATAGAAATAGTGGGGGTAATAGTGGGAGTTCTTTATCTAGTGTTTTACCTAGAGCTGATTCTGAACATAGATTAGAAGAACCTAGAAGTGCAGAAACTAGGATCACTGAAGTTGAACCTAGAAGAAGTAAAAGAGCTAGGACTGACACAAGAGATCCTGATTTTGAATTTTATGCCGTAGAGGAAGAACCTTCTAATTTACAAGAGGCGTTCAGTTCTGCAGAGTCTAGTTTCTGGCAAGAAGCTGTAGATAATGAATGGGATTCTCATATGTCTAATGGAACTTGGCGTATAGTAGATTTACCTCCTGGTTGTAAGCCTATAGGTTGTAAATGGGTTTTGAAAAGGAAACTAAAGCCTGATGGAACAATAGAGAAACACAAAGCTAGACTGGTTGCTAAAGGATTTAGGCAACGAGAGAACGTATACTTCTTTGATACTTATTCTCCTGTTACTAGATTAACATATATACGTGTTTTGATTGCTGTTGCCGCTTCTCATAATCTTGTTATTCACCAAATGGATGTTAAAACTGCCTTTTTGAATGGTGAACTAGAAGAGGGAATTTATATGGAACAACCTGAAGGTTTTGTAATTCCTGGACAAGAACAGAAAGTATGTAAGCTAGAAAAATCCCTTTATGGTTTAAAACAAGCTCCTAAACAGTGGCATGAGAAATTTGATAATTTAATGATTTCACATAACTTCAGAATAAACGAGGGTGACAGATGCATATATTATAAATTTGAGAATGATGTGTGTGTGATTGTTTGCTTGTATGTGGATGATTTGCTGATATTTGGTTCCAATTTATCTGTTGTCAATGAAACTAAAGGTATGCTTAGTTCGAATTTTGACATGAAAGATTTGGGTGAAGCTAGTGTAATCTTGGGAATCAAAATAACTAGAACGAGTAGTGGTATTTGTTTGGATCAATCTCACTACATTGAAAAAATTCTGAGAAAGTATGAATATTTTGATTGTAAGCCTGCTTGTACTCCGTTTGATCCTAATGTGAAATTGTTTAAGAACACTGGAGAAAGTGTTAGACAATCTGAATATGCTAGTATAATTGGAAGTCTGCGTTATGCAACTGATTGTACAAGACCAGACATTGCATATGCAGTGGGAGTTCTGTGCAGGTTTACCAGTAATCCTAGTTTGGAACATTGGGATGCTATTGAGAGGGTTATGCGGTATCTGAAAAGAACCACAAACCTAGGATTACACTATAAGAGGCATCCCGCAGTCCTTGAAGGATTTAGCGATGCTAATTGGAATACTCTTTCAGATGATTCCAAGGCCACCAGTGGATATGTTTTTACTATTGCTGGGGGCGCTGTATCTTGGAGATCAAAGAAACAGACAATTATAGCCCAATCTACGATGGAGGCTGAATTAATGGCACTAGCAGCAGCTAGTGAAGAAGCAGGATGGCTGAAGAGTCTGTTATCAGACATTCCAGTATGGGAAAAACCGATACCAGCCACTTTGATCCACTGCGATAGTACCGCGGCTATCGGAGTAGTAGAGAACTGTTATAATAACAGTAAGAATCGACAGATACGTCGAAAGCACGACACAGTTAGAGAATTTCTCACAACTGGTGTTGTTAGAGTAGATCATGTAAGGTCTGAAGGAAATATAGATGATACTTTGACAAAAGGATTAGCAAGAGAAAAGGTATGGAATATCTCTAAAAGTATGGGACTTTTGCCCGTGAGAAGTTGAGTCATTTGTAATGGATACCCAACCTAGAAATAGGTTCAAAGGGACTAGACGAAGTTACAAATAATATGATAGAGTCATGCATTCCCATAGCATGATATCCTGAAGTGGGAAACAGGTTGAGTGTTTAAACTCTTAATGATGTCTATAGCTCTTAAGTTAAGAGTGGGATATACAGGAGTATCCTTGATAGACTCACCTATACGAATGTGAAGGTGTGGCCGCCTTCTATGAGAACTTGGGCATTTCTCTAGATCGTTCGTTAAGAAAGGGATAAGCACATGGCCCTAATGTGCAAAATTAAGAACTTTACTCTAAGATATAGTTGTGTGTGTTGTATAATCTATTATTAGTTAGAGTTCAAGACGAGAGTCACTCTAGTTACCTGATACTTAGAAAGTTCAACACTATGTAGAGGTTCAAGTCGAAAGGCACCTTTGCTTATGCAGAACTGTATAGCACTTGCTCAATGTTTTAAAATATAAGTGGGGGATTGTTGGGGTATATATTTAAAAAACATAGTTTTGTAATAATATGTCAAAGTTAGAGAGATAGTATGGTGGCATTGTTTTGAGCTCCCACACTATAGGCATGGGTTCAATTCCCACCCCACACAATTTCACTAGGGTATATACTATTTATACTATACATTATATTACATTAGTCCGGGAGCGGGGCCTTGGGGTCTTGGGAGGTCTGCTGATCCAGAAACAATTTTTTTGCTGTTTTTAACTTAAATTTTCAAAACGTATTAAGATAATTATATCATGATTAATTACGGTTAATGTTGAAATTTTAATACGGCCGTTTTTTTGCTGTTACAAAGAAATTTAATTGGCATTTAATCGAAAATTAATTTTCCATTAATTCCATTGATTCTTTTTGATTATAAAAAAAAAAAAAACTGGTTTCTGGAAGAGAAATAATAGAACGTCATTTTTATTTCGTCAAGTTTTCTGAGCAAGTGTTGTTGAAAGAGTTATTATTGATTCGATTTCTCAGTGCAGAGAAATCGAAAAAGATAAGTTGTTTTATCCCATAGGGTTTCGACAAAAAACTGACTGCTAGCACAATCAAGAGGCAGAGTCGCGAAACACCTTAAAGATAGCGACCTAGTACGCGACTCAGCGGTTTCTTTGTGTGATTTGATTATAGTGCTTTGTTTCCAACAGTTACACATAACAACTGCCAAGAGGTTGGGTGTGACTGAGCCTGTAGATGAAGATAGTCGTCGGGGCCTGAATCGAGCTGAAACCACCTCGCAGCTACAATTTTCAAGAAATAGCAAGCAGTTACGTGTGTCGATCCATCCCTACACGGTAAGACGAGGACGCTGTAGAAATTCGGAGACTACTGGTACCCTTCAAGCCCATGCAAACGGTTTCCGATTCTCAAATTACAGCATCCCTTTACAGATGGATGTGATGTATGATACCGTAAAACATGCATTCTTTCAAGATGGTGACGAGAAGGTGGCCCCTTTCTTGCACTTGCACTTGCACTTGCACAATCCCATCATGCTGGGGACTGAAACGACAAAGGATATCCAGTTCCGTATGGTGCAGACCAGGAAGGGACCCCTTCCTATTGATTCAGACAAAAAGCGGCAAAAAACTGGGGATAATCTACTTCTGCAAAAGTTTTTATGGCAAGTCGATTTCTTACGGAGATCATTGGCTTTGACTGGATTTGAAGAGCTAGAGAAGAGTCTAAGATTTCATGCGGAGATCCCCGCGAAGAATGGCACCACTTCCTTGTCTTCCTTCCTTTTCTTGACTTTATACTGCCTAGTTCACCTCAGACAAGAACCTTTCCTCGTTGTGACGCTAAAAGAGATTGAGGTTGTAAATCTGGTGCGGTCCACACCGGAGGTGTTTAATATGACAATTGTGTTTAAGGACTTTAAGCGCGAGGTTGTTAAGATCAACTCAATTCCGTCGGAGTATCTCGTTCAAATCAAAGAGTGGTTCGACATAGGAGACGTCAAGTACTACGAGAACGAGTAGGATGATCTGGATATTTTAGGCTGGGGGGCCAGATTGAAGGCGATAATGGATGACCCAAAGAGTTTCATAGAGGGTGGGGGATGGGAGTTCCTCAACTCGGGGGAGAATGCCGGCACACAATACTCTGACAGCTCGGCCGAGAGTCTTGATAATTGCTCGGACGTGACTGGTGAGTATTCAGATTATGAATCTGATTCAGGTCCAGAAAATGAAGAGAAGTGGACGTCCCGGACAAAGCTGGCTAAGCCAGTAATAAGACGGGTAAATGTGGTGATGTCGGACGAATCAGATTCGTAGAGATAGAAGTTGGGCACAAGAAAGATGGAGGCCTTGCCTAAAAGAAAAGGTGCTGCAGGTGATTGTAAGGCTATCTGATTTTCTAAGCAACAATCCAGATTTATTCAACTTAGCTTCACAAAAAATAAATACAAAGATTCTTACAACTTGACTCCAAAAATACTCAACATTAAGAACCCCCACCACCTCATACAAACAACCTTGCACTTGAAAATATCATAGGTCCTAGTTTTATTCAAAAACAGCACCAATTTAAATCAAACACTGAATAACCAATTGTACTATTGCAGCTATATTGGATCACGGTAAATGCGCATGCTAGTGTCCGGCTCGCAAATCATATTTACTAATGCGGTTGGATCCCTGTTGAGGTTACAGAGACAAGTAGAATGCACGTGCTTTGCACGTCGACAAATGATCAATGAGTGCTTTACATTTCCTTTGCAACCAATCATATCCAACAGATAAATAAAAGGTTCTTACGGCATGCATACACAAACAGCGCATTGACAATGCAATTAACTGCTTGCCATCCACGCCTGATACCTCTTTGCCGTCACAAACAGGATGGTTAGATACCAACTAATATCTCATAAGTTGGATTCACATTTCTTAAATTGTATATTCAACTTTTTTGCCCAAGTTGCATGAAAAGTCGTTGTTTCACCAAGTATCTCAAAGGGTCGCATATCGGAATGGATGAATCCCTTTCCTGTTCTTACCAATCGGCTTGGTGCAACTTCCACCATGTATGGTTCCAAGTCTACGATAGTCATACTGAAAATCAGAAATATACCATCAAAACCTAATAAAGAATTGTGATCAAAGAAAATACAGAAGAAGATGCAAAAAAAAATTCAAAAAACAACGACGACACATATTAGAAACGACATCAAACAACTGTGATGATAATCCATGTACTAATATAGTAAAATGACTAAGTGCCAATATCAATCAAAATATTGGTGAAAACGTATCACATACACTATATTCCCTAAACTAATGTGTACACATATATCTCACTATCGGACACGTGTATACAGAAAGGTACGTGGAAAGCATGCAAGCCAAAACATCAAAACACGATGCGTCACGAAGCACCAAATAAACCCCTAGGAGTTGCTTTATCTCATCCCCAGAAGAGGATCTAAGATCAACGGTGGAGAGAAAGTCAGCTGACACGGACTGACAGGGGCAGAAGACACTTGTCTGACACGAGCAGACCCCTCAACTACCCGCATTAAACACTCTGAGCAGTGCACGTGTCGACCGACCTATGGAACGAGCGAAGATGCCTCCGCGGGATCGAGGGGGAAACGCAGACCTCCACGTGATGGACGCAAGGGCACGAGAAGATAAGGTTCCAACGGTCTTCAGAGATGGGTCCCACGTTCCAACCTTATAAATACCCAATCTCCACAAAGAGGGGAGGGGATCGAAAAAACATCAGGAGAGAGAGAGAAAGAGAGAATAGCAAGGGTAAGTTAATCCCATAGTGGAGAGAAATATGTAAACTCAAAGTCATTCAACTATTCGTGTAACCGTGAATAAGATAGTAGAACAACAAACCCCGTGGATGTAGGCCTTAGTGCTGAACCACGTAAACCTTGGTCTTATTTACATTTCAGCACTTTACATTCATTTAGCTCCGCACGTATCTGCTTATATATTTTGTTTTCCTTTTATATTTGTATCCCATGCATAATCGCTACGCACGGGGAAGTTGGAGGAGGCCATGATAAACCCGGGGGTTTTGAGCCAATGAATCCACACCAGGGTATCATCATCGTAATCTCTTTAGACGTTAATGATTGATTGTGTGCATTCGGACGACCACGTAGTTCGTGTGTCCACAATTTGGCGCTAGAAACAGGGACTTCGTCCCGGTAAAAGATTTATCTTGTCCTGTGATTTCATTATAATTTGGCATATGATTGCTCCGATTTTATCAGCTCTGACCGTATAGATCATTCATCAACTGTATTATATTCAAAAACCCACCTTTTGCCTTCGATAAAAGTTAGTGTTCCAAGCATGGGTTATTGTCCTAATCCGTCGGTTTTACAATTTTCATAGTTTTTTTTATACTAAAGATCGCCTTTAATAAAACTTTAACCCGTATTTTATAGCCTGCGGGTGTTAATCCCCTCTTGAAAAATTGTATTTCGACAACTAACCCGCTTCACGCGGATATTCCCGTTTCTGTTTGAATTAATTTATACAGAGAGAACGTGTTGTGAGTAAAGAAGGCGAGTTTACGCTAGATTTCATCATCAACAAAAGGGCACGTGATGGAGAAGACGCAGGAAGCAGGAAAATCCAAAGCTTTGTCAAAAGAAACACCCCGGACAACCCCGATCATCACCCGAAGCAAGCAGAAAGGAGATAAAACTAAAATGACCAATCGAAGGCAGGATACCACTGAAATCACTTCACCCATGAACGCTAATTCTGTTGCAATGGCGGCTCTCAGAGCAGCAACGATAAAATACGGGGAAGCCGCGGTAGTCCCGAAGGCTGCGGAGGCTAGCAATACCTTCGCCATGAGTCAACTTAACCAACCAAGGGAAAGGGTGGATGAATCCAGAACATTCCAACCTGCGCATCTGCTAACCTTTGGAATGCCGCTAACAAATATCCAGAATCAAACCATACCGGCGGCTCTGGCACCGCAGAGGGGCGCTCACTCCAATTTGGAAACACCAGCAACAGAAGCTGAACCCCTGCCACCTTTAGTACAGACCATGGAGGAGGGCGGCGCCACGGCTGTAGCGGCACGTGCGGGGACTCCCAATCAGGGGTCCAACCAATCACACCAACTAATGGCTGAGCTCGAGGAACTGAGAAGGAACCAACAGGTTTTTAACTTAAATTGTAGCTCTTTTGGCCAGAGAAATCAAGATTTAAAGGAGCGGATTTCTCTAAGCACAAAGACCAGCCAACAACTTGATGAAGCAAGCTCCAAAGCACCAGAGCCAAACCAAGACTGTAGAGTCGTCCTAGCGACTAATGAAGACGCGACAAGGAGACATAGCGTATCCGACCCGGATTATGACGATGGAGAGTCAAACGGAAATGATCTGAAGAATTTAGAGCACCAACGCGCAATGGAGGAACTGCGAGATGATATGATGGCAGAGATCAGACAATTGAAAAATAAACAAGGTGGGGGAAGGTTAGAAGAGGTTATGAGAGAAGCTAACTCCACGCCCCTGACGCATCGCTTGGCCAACACCCCTATTCCCCTGAAATGCCCTGTCCCGACGTTCGAATGCTATGATGGGTCCAGCGACCCTGCTGCACATGTTCGGTACTACAACCGCGTCCTAGCGAGATGGGGACAGAACGACGCCGTACTCTGTAGATACTTCCCGTCAAGTTTGAAGGGATCGGCGTTATCATGGTTTGATAATCTGCCACCAAACTCCATACACTCATACGACCAACTTGCAGAGAAATTCTTAAGAACATACATGTACAACAAGACTGTAAACACTGGGATGGATAAGCTCTTTTCACTAGCAATCGGCTACAAGGAAACCACGAGGGAATACACAAACAGATGGCATAGGATCTGCCAAGCCATAGGAAGCGTGGACCCAGTGGTAAGCATCAATTGCTATAAGTGGGGCTTAGACCGAATGAGTCCCCTATTTGTTGAAATTCACGGGAGCGTGCCCAAGACAGAAGGCGATCTCCGAATAATTATCGAGAAGCACGCTCGACTTGAAGAAATTCAACGGGAAAACCCGAGGGCATATCCGCAGAGGTCTCACCGCACCAATTCAGCAGAACAAACCAATGGGGCCAAAAGGGGTTGCTCAGATGAGAGACCTCACGAAGATAGAAAGGAACGGAGGGATGAACGAAGAACAGGCGACCGAAAATTCGAAGATCAAGTTTACATGAAACTCAACGCTAGCTATGCTCGTATCCTACGAGAGATCAAAGGGAGAGAAAACTTAGAATGGCCATGGTCAAAGGGAAAGCAGCCCCCGAGATCCGAGAAGTCTAAAGATTACTGTGAGTATCACTGTTTCAACGGACACCAGACCGAAAAATGCAAGAACCTTAAAATAATGATCCAAAAATTAATTGATGCGGGAGAGCTCAAACATTACATACGGAAGGAGGTTACCGAGGACAGATCCAAACGAACCAAACCAGTCCATCTTCCGGAAGAAAACCGAACAATCAACACCATCTCGTGTTCCGTAGCCACAGGACCCTCGCTCACAGCACAGATTGGAAAAAGGTTACGGAAGCAATTCGAAGATCGCTGCGAGTTATATAAGGTCGATGGGATAACAGTGGACGAACATGAAAAATGGATGGAATTACCTGTCATCTTCGATGCCGAGGATATCGAAGAAGATATGGAAGACCATAATGATCCCTTGGTCCTGACATTACCAATAGCGGGATGTAACCTCAAAAAGATCCTCATAGACGGGGGAAGCTCTGTGAATGTCCTATTCTATGACGCATTCAAGCGGATGAAGCTCCATGATGAACAGTTGATGACCTCTTATCACACCATCTACGGATTCAATGGAGCGGCCACGAAGCCCTTGGGAGACATTGTGTTACAGGTTAACGCAGGGCCCATGAAACTGGATACCCGATTCAGTGTGGTGGATACCCCTTCCCCCTACAACGCCATTATTGGACGACAGTGGGTACACAAGCTCAAAGGAGTTGCGGCAACATACCACCAGTACCTCAGATTTCCAACACCTGAGGGAATTATGGAGATCAAGGGAGATCGAATCGCTACACGAGAATGCCAGGCCACTCAGGATCATATCAACAACGAGCAAGAAGAACAGCGAAAAATCCGAAGAGTAAGAAATCAAGAAACCACGAAAGAGAAAGCCGTAGAACTATTCCTTAAGGAAACCACAGGAAAAGGCTTGACGAAAGAGGGTAATGTCCGAGGCTCGGAAACAAGTACCTCAACAATCAACAAAGAGCAGAAACACGCCAAATAGCAATTAAAGAGCGCCCCAGTCCTCGGAAACCCAAAGCCTATGTTCACACCAGTGGAACCCACTAAGGAAATCAACATAGGAACGAAAGAAGACCCGAAGATGGTCAAAATCGGGACCATCATGGGCGAAGGGAGAGAACATTCCTTAACCAAATTACTTAAGGAATATGCGGATGTGTTCGCCTGGAAGTTAGGAGATATGCCAGGGATCGACCCAAAAGTAATCCAACATGAACTACGCATCAAACAGGGCACACCCCCGTTCAGGCAGAAAATACGAAAAGTGGCTCCAGAATATCATGAGGCGGTAGAAACAGAACTTCGGAAGCTACTAGACGCAGGATTTATCAAGGAAGTCAAGTATCCTACCTGGATATCCAACATGGTCATTGTTCCTAAGAAAAATGGAGGGGTTAGAATATGCATCGACTTTACTAATCTCAACAAGGCGTGTCCAAAGGACAGCTATCCCCTGCCGAGCATAGATCAACTGGTTGAAGCAGTTGAAGGATACAAGGAGCTGTCGTTTATGGACGGATACTGTGGTTACAACCAAGTAGCCCTGGCAGAAGAAGATCAGCAACACACAGCATTCTATACACCACATGGCCTTTATTGCTATACCAGAATGCCTTTCGGGCTCCGAAACGCAGGGGCAACATACCAAAGGATGGTCGATGCTATCTTCAAACCATGGATTGGAGGAACCCTAGAAGTCTACGTGGACGACATGCTCGTCAAAAGCAAGCTGCGTAAAAATCACCACCAGGACCTGAGGAATATTTTCAATGCAATGAGACAGCATCACATGAAAGTAAATCCGGAGAAATGTACTTTCGGTGTCACCTCAGGGAAGTTCCTCGGTTATCTGGTGACGAAAAGGGGCATCGAGGTAGACCCAGCTAAGATTCAAGCCATAGTAGAGATGCCGTCACCAAAGAATCTAAAGGAAGTGCAGAAGCTCAATGGGTCCATAGCAGCGTTGGGCAGATTTATTGCACGGTCTTCGGACAAGTGCAAACATTTCTTCAATATTCTTAAGAAAGGGAGCAGGTTCGAATGGACCGCCGATTGCGAGGAAGCATTCCAAAAGATCAAAGAACATCTAGCTTCGATCCCTATCCTGCAGAAGCCTGACCCTGATGAAGTTTTGGCACTTTACATAGCAGCAACGGAGGACGCAGTCAGCGCGGTATTAGTCAAAACCAATACAAAGATAGAACAGCCTATCTATTACGTCAGCAAGACACTCAATCCCGCGGAAAGAAATTATACTAAGATTGAACAACTCATCCTCGCACTGGTATGGGCTACCCAAAAACTGAGAACCTACTTCCTAACTCACTTCGTCAGGGTACCATGCAAAGCACCATTGGAAGCAGTCCTCAAAAGCACGGGAAAAGTGGGCCGAATAGCCAAATGGAACACCCATCTGGACCAATTCAACATCATTCATGAAATTCAACATTCTCAGAAGTCCCAAGTTCTGGCAGATTTCTTAGCAGACCTCCCTCTAGACAACGACGAAGAGATCAAGGGAATACCGGAAGCCGAGGAAGCAATCAAGGATCCAATGGATATCCTCGAACCTGCGAGTCATAGACAATGGGAAGTCTTCGTCGACGGATCTAAAAATAAGGAAGGGGCATGAATAGGTATTGTCATTATCACCCCAACTGGAGAAAGGATCATACAGGCACTTAGATTGGAATTCAAAGAGCATACCAATAACAGTGTTGAATACGAAGCTGTCGTACATGCCCTACGTATAATAATAGAGATGGGGGTAACCGATGTAAGGCTGACAAGTGATTCGCAGCTGGTCATACGGCAAATCGGGCTCGAATATAATGTGTACGATGACACCCTTTCAGCTTACATGGCATTGGTCCAAACATTGGCTTCACAAATCCCGAACATTAAGTTCCGTCACTTATGCAGAAGGGACCTCAGGCACGCGGATGCCCTAGCATACATATCATCCATGTTGAGGGATAAAAATGCCGAAGGTATTAAAATAGCAAGGGTATACGAGCCTTCTATTGCATCTCAATTCTCCTTCGCTACCAATCAAGATACGATGGAAGAATATATCGAAGACCAAGTAGGAGAAGACATCCATAACGACTTTGATGAAGAAATCTTGTCAAAAGCAAATCAAGACGAAGATTTCAGCAACGAAGATGACTGGAGGGTGACAATACATGCCTTCCTCGACAAAGGAAGCCTACCTGCGGATCGGAAGCAAGCTAGAAAGACGCTCTCCAAAGTGGGAAGATACGATCTTCGGGACGGGGTCCTGTATAGAAAATCCTTCCTCGGACCATTACTACGCTGCTTGTCCCGGAAAGAAGGGCATCGAATTCTAAATGATATCCATTATGGTGACGCAGGGAATCATAGCGGTATGAGATCACTAGCTGACAAGGCAAAAACGCAAGGATATTACTGGCCGACCATGATACAAGATGCTGCGAGGATGTCCCGACGACGCGAAGAATGTCAGCGCTTCGCGAAAAAAATCCACGCGCCGGCAACATTGTTAAACTCTGTCGATAGCCCGTGGCCATTTGCAAAATGGGGAGTAGACATCGTCGGGCCTTTCATCGAAGGATCCAGGAAGAGACGATTTTTGATAGTAGCCACGGACTACTTCAGTAAATGGGTGGAGGCTAAGGCCTTGGCCAGGATCAGAGACGCGGATGTGTTCACTTTCATATTCCAGAACATCATTTGCAGATTTGGTATACCTGCTGAAATTGTGTCTGATAACGGCAAGCAATTACAGGGAAAAAATATAGACATGCTCTTCGACACCTTTAAAATAAGAAAGAACAAGTCCACCCCCTTATACCCTCAAAGCAACGGACAAGCGGAAGCTACCAACAAGACCCTCGCCCTTATACTCAAAAAACAATTAGACGAGCATAAGGGAAGATGGTGCGAACAACTGCACAATGTCTTATGGGCATACAGGACAACACGAAGGTCCGCTACCGGGGAATCCCCGTTTCTTCTTACTTATGGAGCTGAAGCAGTCATACCTACAGAAATCCTCATGCCAACCACGAAGACCGAAGCCTGGGAGAAAAACCTCACAACAGATATGATGTTAGAAAGGTTGGACGACTTGGAGGGAAGAAGGGAAGTAGCATTGCAAAAGATGGAAAATTATCAACGAAGACTAGCAAGGGAGTACAACAAAAAGGTAAAGCTACGAAATTTTGTAGAGGGACAGTATGTGTTGAGAACAATCCCACGATATCAGCAAGAAAAGAAATGGGGAAAGTTAGCACCTACATGGGGAGGACCGTTTATGATCCACGACATTGCGGGTAATGGTTCCTACTACCTTCGTAATCTAAAAGGTGAGGTCCTCCGGCATCCTTGGAATGCTAAATGGCTCAAACCATACTTCCCATAGAAGCAACGCAGATTTGAATCTGCTGGGAGTGTACCAGAAGAAGAAAGGAGCCTAACCGCCCAACATGTTTCTATCTCTGGAAGAGGAATTGCAGACCTTAACTTATCAATCAAACAAGCTTTCAAATTATAAATTCTGTGGAATCTACCTACAATATTGGGGAAAGTAGTTAATTTACAATCTCTCAGGGCTCCCCCATCAGTGTCCATAAGTGTAGGACCAGGGGGAAGGCACCCAGCAGAAAGAGATACCCAACCAATCTTAAGGCAACGGGTCGACGGAATGGGTGCGTACATATTTTACACCCCATATCCTAGAACGTTGCCCCGGCCCCCACCGTCTGGGAATCCTCTGGCCCAGGATTTGCCAGCGGGGTGACAGGTCTCAAGACGATCACGAAGGTACCTTCCTTTCGTATCGCACTCAAAAACACTTAACAACTTTTGTTTTGATTTTTCACAAACTTAAAATACAAAAACATTGTAGGTATATCAAGAAGAGGATTCATTTCATAAAGGGTGATTACAAGAAGTGAACGGCCAAAGCCAAGGATACACAATCAAAAAACATTCCTTTTACATTGTTACAAAAAGTACAATTATGCCGCGGACCCTACAGAACGCTGCGATCTCTACCTAGGTGGCGGTCGCGTCGTCAGGATTATTCCGAAGACTTGATGGGACGCTCCCACCAGAAGAGGGGCCCGAGGAGACGGGCAATGCAGCAGGAACGGTACGACGAGGATAGTTCTTCACGAGACCATGTTCATTCCTTAGGCCAAGTTCTATCCTCTTCAGCATCTTGTTCGTCTCCTCAGCCAATTGACAACGAGCCTTATGTTTAATAACTGTTGTCCGCTGTTGGGCTTGGGATAATAACGAAGATAGCCGATTCACTTCTCTGGAAGCAGCACCAACGGCCTCCTCGCGGGTGGCTGCTAAATTCTTGAAGTGATTGGTTTGTTCCTCTTGCTGTGCTAAGGAAGATTGAGCCTTTTCAAGTTCTTCATTTGTGACGCGAAGGCGTTCCTCGAGCCCTGAAAAAGACAACACCACGGAGTTAGCGTAGAAAACAAACAAGATCACACTCGATGAATTGGGATTATACCTTCGACACAAGCCGAAGCCTCTTCATATTCATTAACAACCGCATCTCGCGCTTCATCAAGATGATCATATTCCGCGGATAATTTCTTATAGTCTAGTTGAAGGTTGGTGAGAGTAAATTGACAGGCATCTAATTCTACCTGCTTCATCGAGTCCATATGACGAAGGTGGTCGACCTCTTTATTTATCTCTGAGACCCCTTTGCTGAGTCTGTACATGCACACTTCAAGATTCCTCTCAGACTCAGCAAGACGGGCTACATCGGCACGAGACGCGGAAAGAGCATTGCTGAGAGCGTAGACTTCAGCACGAGCATCATCTCGTTCCCTAGCAAGACCGAGCATATTATCTTGGACCCCTGAAAGAGGAATGGACCGCGCCGTCTGTAATTCTTCTTCCAATAGCTGAATCCTAGATTCCAACAAGGAAGTACGCTCGCGGGCTTCCCGCAGATTATCACTGGTCCACAGCAGTGTGCCATTAAATAAAGCACGATCATGGTTGTACAGATTTTGCATGTCGACCATCTGAACATGCCGCGCGCGCCATACTTCAGCCCGAGCATCCCATTTCCTAGCCTCACTCTTAATCTTCTCAACCAAATCTCTAATACGAGATTTTTGTCGAGCTCTTTCGTTTCGAAGCCATACCAGCTCGGGGATGCCACCCACTGGACATAGGGTGGGGAGACTCAGACAGAACAACTAAGAGATAAAAGAATGACGACATACGGCGAGGGAAAAGAACCAAACCTGTGAAAGTGGAAACTTGGCTACGAGTTTGCTCTAACTCAGCGCGCACTGCAATAAGTTCTGAACGAAGATCAGCCTCTGCTTCACCCAGTTTTTCTTTCTCCTTAAGGATTTTCTTCAGCTCTTCTATTTCCACCTCAGCCGCAGATAATTCCTTTTCCCGATGACGAAGCTTAGCCTCGAGCTTCAGAGATTTTGCTTTAAAGAACTGATACAGCACGTGGTTGCAATGCTCGCTCCTCATCATCTACACATCAAAATGACAAAACATTATTCAACCGAAGCGTCCTATTCTCACGTACGAGCATGTACGAAAATTTACCTCCAGCACACGCTGTTGCGGGAAGCCATATTGATACCCGTCGGCAATAGCCATCATATCGGCAACAGAAGTAGGATCTCCGGCACGAGGGTAGCTTCGGAAACGGTCAACCTTTTTCCCCAGGCTTCAGACACCTGCGCCTCCGAAGACATCTCCATCATGCGACGGGTATACGCGGTTGATTCCTTTTCCCCAACAACCACAGGAGCAGGATGAGAGACAAACAGAAGATTCTTCTCCTTAAACCAACTCATGATGGCATCCTCACCCTCAGACATCGGCGACTGGGGAAGACTATCGGCGGGCGCGTCAACAACAGATTTTCCTTTCTCTGACTCGACCCCCTCAGCATGAACGTTGGCATGCTCTTCCGCGCCTACATGCACAGCAGGTTCCTCCGCACCAACACCTTCTACAGCAGCATCACCATTACCATCACCACCAAGAACATCCCAATCGTCATTAGGGGAAAGTAAAGAGAAGTCCTCGGGAAAATCGAGGGCTTCGTCAAAGAACTCCCCCGTGGAATACATCCGATCGAAAGAAAATTCTTGAGAAGTGGGAAGGGAATCCATGACATCACCAGCAGGGACGGAAACATCCTCGATGACAACATCATCCGCCACTACACCCTTGTTCCTTCCTCCATCACCGGCGTGACCAGCGAAGACCTCTTCTTCGACATTGATAGGGGAGGTACCAGTACGTTCCTCCCCATCTGTAATCTCGTCCTCAGCAAACTCTTCGTTCACGGGACTAGTAACTTCTTCTTGGGCCTCAACCTCGCCCACCACCATAGTAGAAGACTGCTTCGGCCTAATCTTTTTCTTCTTCAATACCTGAAACCGACACCACAAAGGAATTATTCTTCCCGTCCGATGGAAGTTATAAAAACGAAACACAGCTAGAATATGCGTACCTGAGCAGCTGAGATATTCTTCGATGGGAGTATAGCACCGGAACCATCCTCCTCGTCTCCCTCTACGACATCCAGGGCATAAGGAAAATTCATGCCCGCAAAGTTCAGACGCCAGGGGCAGAAATCTCCATCGCGAGCGGGAGGAGATTCGCGCGGCTTACTATTCTCGGTTGGCCGCCATCCGCGGGAACCGGGAATCCAACCGTAAGCCCACGGACCAACTATCTCAATGACAGTGGCGTGCCACTCGTAGTCATGATCGCGCTTGATCCTTTCTCGCGCGGGGAAGAGTTTCCGACGACTGGACGCCTCCGTGCCAGGAACATACTTCAGCTTGGCATCGCTGACCTCATTTAACAGACGAATCTCGCCTCGAGGAGCAGGAAGATTCCGAAGGCTGACACTCCACGGCTTGCGATTCCTGCTATTGACGTAATCACCGAAGGAGTTATTGAAATTCTCAGGAGTGTACCATTCCTTCTCCAAGGGATTGGGGACGTAGCAAGTCATCGACGTTTCCCCCTTACTCCGCAGATAGCATTCCTTCAGGGCGCGGAGATAATTCCCCGATAGTTGGGATACGGAACGGCTATGAGTATTTGTGGAAGAACCCTCACGACTAGCGAGCACGTCGTAGTAGAAGGAATCACCCGATTTGTACAACGGCAGCATCAGACCAGCCTCGAAGGCCCCAACCGTCGTTAACAAGTGAAATTCATCGAATTCGTACTTGGAGATCAGCTCATACGTAAGATCATCCTCGGGGGCATAGAAACGAATCCCGAAGGCTTGGAGCTCATGCTTCTCCTTGAATATTTCAAGATTGATATGCTTGAAGGTTACTTTTCTCCTGCTAACAGAGACACTGCGTATTAAGGGAGCAGACTCATCCTCCTCGGCGGGGCCGGATGAATTAACAAACGCTTCAGACGCTTTTCTCTTCACGGGGGGATTCTTTGAAGATTCAGCCCTAGGAGCTACGCCCTTTGTATTCTTCCCTTTAAAAGTTGGAGAAGACCGTAGATGATGCTCGGGCACTAACGAACGTAAAGGAGGAACGTCAAAAGCAACAGCGCGGGGAGGAGCCTGCGTACTCCGAGTATCTTCACGAGGACGCACCATTGAGTGATTAAAGACTCTCCGTGAACCAGACGGAATTATCGGAGGAATCTCTTCCCGAGAAGACGAGGCTCTCACTCCGGAAGAAACTCGACTCCGACGAACATCATCTTGAGACTCTCGACGCTGAGGAGATCTCGACAACCTAGAATCAGGAGTCTCATAAGTAGGCCGCGGACGGTCAGACATGGCTGCGAAAAGAATAAAATCAAGAACAAGTTACACACGATAACCAAAAATCAAAAAACACATTCATAGCAATACAACCACGATAACATAGCAACCCTAAAATTAGGATACAATCTCAATACTCCACCCTCGAAGTAATGGCTGCCTTAATTTAAGATGAAGAACAGGGGCAAACTAGTATGCAAGCATCAGAAAAAGTTCTTCATCACAAACAAGGAACAACAATAGCAGAAAATTCACAAATCAACACGGCATAAAACAGTGAAATCAAGAAAAGAAAAACTCACCGGCAAAAACAGCAAGTAGAAGAAACGAACAGGGGAAGATCCCAGGTGCAATAAAGACTGACAGAATTTAAGATCACAGGTGCAATGAAGACTGACAAAGAATTTAAGGTCACAGGTTTAATGAAGGCAGGCAGGAAATTTAAAGGAAGAATGAACTGAGAGAGTGTTTAGGAAGAATGAAATTAAATTTCCTCTCTATCCTTAAAATACCCGAAAGAAAAGAGGAAATTAAGGGAGAAATAGGAAAACGTGCCCGTTACATAAGCAGTTAATGCACGAATAAAAGACGTGCCCAAGTATCTAGGAGAAGTTATTAGGAGTGAGAAGAATGTGCGACGATAGTTTTTCTTCAAGGCACCCATTAGTCTGTTAAGCCCGAAGAAAAGGGGCAAATTGTGTACACATATATCTCACTATCGGACACGTGTATACAGAAAGGTATGTGGAAAGCATGCAAGCCAAAACATCAAAACACGATGCGTCACGAAGCACCAAATAAACCCCTAGGAGTTGCTTTATCTCATCCCCAGAAGAGGAGCTAAGATCAACGGTGGAGAGAAAGTCAGCTGACACGGACTGACAGGGGCAGAAGACACTTGTCTGACACGAGCAGACCCCTCAACTACCCGCATTAAACACTCTGAGCAGTGCACGTGTCGACCGACCTATGGAACGAGCGAAGATTCCTCCGCGGGATCGAGGGGGAAACGCAGACCTCCACGTGATGGACGCAAGGGCACGAGAAGATAAGGTTCCAACGGTCTTCAGAGATGGGTCCCACGTTCCAACCTTATAAATACCCAATCTCCACAAAGAGGGGAGGGGATCGAAAAAACATCAGGAGAGAGAGAGAGAGAGAATAGCAAGGGTAAGTTAATCCCATAGTGGAGAGAAATATGTAAACTCAAAGTCATTCAACTATTCGTGTAACCGTGAATAAGATAGTAGAACAACAAACCCCGTGGATGTAGGCCTTAGTGCTGAACCACGTAAACCTTGGTCTTATTTACATTTCAGCACTTTACATTCATTTAGCTCCGCACGTATCTGCTTATATATTTTGTTTTCCTTTTATATTTGTATCCCATGCATAATCGCTACGCACGGGGAAGTTGGAGGAGGCCATGATAAACCCGGGGGTTTTGAGCCAATGAATCCACACCAGGGTATCATCATCGTAATCTCTTTAGACGTTAATGATTGATTGTGTGCATTCGGACGACCACGTAGTTCGTGTGTCCACAACTAAGTTGCCATGTACAACATTTATCTGTTCCAAATGTTGGTGAATTCCCATCATCATAAGAAAAAGAAAGCCCTAATTGAATCAACTTCAATATATATGACAAATGAAAATCGGAGCCACTTTGGAGATTCACAATTGGAGCAACAAAATTACAGGGATACCCATATGGATACCCATCAACAATTTCTCTAATTAAACTGAATTCACCAGTACGAAATTTAAAATAAAATCAAACTCAAATCTTAATTGAAGTTGATAGAGAATCATATCGGTACAAAAAAAATTAACATAGTGATAAATCAGTCCAGTTACATGATTTCATCCATTAAATCTTTGTTTTTTATAGCCTAGAGGAAGCTTGGGGAGATCAGAGAAAAGAAATCATTTCCTGTTCTTTGTTTCTGTTTCAATTCCTCCAGAATATGATAAAGGAATTATGGTACATATAGTTGATTTAAGTAAAGATGAAAATCATCGATTCTAGTCGACTAAATCTTCATACGAAACCCTAGATTTCATACCGTCTCTCTCGGGGGAAGAAAGAATGATCGAAGAGTAAGAAATTGGGAAATTATGTTTATGAAAGACTATCGAATCTGACGGCTTGGTTTGAAGATGGATATAATCCAACGACAGAGTGCAAAAGACGGAGCAGAGGAATAATAAGTGCGACGTACCAAAAATACGTGCGGAAACGAAAAAAAGTTAGTGTTTTCAAGTAAGGGTTGTTGGCATTAAAAGGGGGAGAGAGAAAGAAATAGTTATATCCTCAACGAAAAATGAAAATACTCCATGACACGCAAGACTCATTGCATCGGAAGAATCATCGTCACTTAAAAAAGAATCCGCAGATTTGTCTTTAGAATTTGGAGCCGAACCCTTTTGCGGCTTAGGAGAAGCAGCGGGTGCAGGAGGACCAAACAAATCCAATGGAATAAGAACCTTATCAATTTGGTAAACAACCAACATATTATCACTATAAATTGTATTTGCAATTGTAGTATCAAGTATCAATCAACCATACCAGTGGTGATATTAACTTGGTTTCCTGCTGTTGTTACGTTCAACGGGAACTGACCGTTATTGGCATTTCCGCCTTGAGTTCTTAACGGATTACTAAACGTTTGGAAATTCAAAACCAAAAGAAACGAAGGAACGACATGAAATTGAATGAGCTCAACTTTTTCTTGATCAGTAAGAGAATTTATGAACCGGATTTGAGATTTTAGAATGCGAGTAATTCGCGGTATTTTAAAACCTTTAAACAAACTAAAACATCTATTGGCAATTTGAAATTGAAAACGTTGTCTATCTAGTTGAGAAACTGGAATCAAATTACGGGAAATAGTTGGAACATAAAGAGTGTTTTCCAAATCAAGAAAACATCATTGATATAGAATTAGACGATAGGTGTCTATAGCATTGATTGGGGGTTTTATTGTCATTGCCCATAAAAAGGAAGTTTCCATTCTGGTTTGTGATTTGGGTTGAAAGATATCCCTGCATCGAATTAGAAACATGAATGTTAGCACCAGAGTGAAACCACCATGATAAAGAAGATTCTTTAACCATCAAATTTGTTTTTAAATAGCTTATGAATCCCAAAATATTACATTTATTTTCGAACCATTTTTGACGTTTAGATCAATCTTTCTGAAAATGACCATGTTTCTTATAGAAACGACATTTATTGTCATCTTGCTTTTCCTTCTTCTTTTCAGGTTGACCACAATTATTCTGTGGTGCTCCCTTATTTCCCTTTGCAGGCTTGCGCTTATTGTTCACTCCTCGGTTGACGAAATGCACTTGATTAAGACCTTGCTGGTTTAGCCTAGCTTCCTCTTGAACCTGCATGTTTCCCGGTTCATTTCCAATCCACTTTTCCTTGATTGTGTTGTAATGCACTTGAAAAGGGGCATACTGAGGTGACAACAAATTGAGAATGAATTGGACAAGAAAGTACTCAGGCACAATTAATTTCATCTCAGTAAGATTAGCAGCAACGTTTCACATTTCAATTACATGTTGTTGCATTGAAGGTGCATTGTTGTACTTCAAGGTGGTTAAATCAACCATCAACTTCCAAGTTAGAGACTTATCCGCTATCTTAAAGCGTTCTTTTATGATTTCCATAAATTCCTTACCAATTTTAGGTTCAGGAAGCGACCCTTTAGTGTTTCCATCAATGTGCATTCGCATCAACTGTATGCTCAGCCTATCATTTCTCTCCCATTTTTTTAAGAGATCCTTATCTTCAATGGAACTCTTATCATCTACAACTGGCTTTTCAATTTGGACGGCAAGATGAATATCCTGCACAACCAAAGTGAACTTAACATTCTCTTTCCATTCTGAGAAGTTGGTGCCATTGAATAATGAGATAGACGAAGTATGCGAATGTAAAAACTTAGAACTACAAGCTGTCATTTCCTTTAGCTGCTCATGTCAACAAGATAATAAGATTTAGGTTCAACTAGTTTACACATGTGAATTGGTAAGTTAAGCATGCTCTTAGGAATTCAGAGTGAAATTATTGCGTGTAATAATTAGCAGGTAAGCCTCAAACAGTCACTTTGGACTTTGATTTAAGAGGTCAAGTCTTTGAGTAAGACCAAATGATATATGTTATCAGTTCTAAGATTCTTTTTACGTAGATAAGGATACATATCATGTTTAAGTTAGAGGTACTATTCATGATATAGTAATCAAATTTTTTGAGAAAGATAGTGAAAACCAATTCTTTTACAGTAAGATATGATAAAGATACGCAAATTCAAACTCACATACATACAAATTAAGAAACTCATGTGGGTAGAATCTTATATAAAACAACAATCATGTCATAAAATCATAAGGTACTTTTATATACATATGCAAAGCAGAGAAAAATATATGTGGATATTATGATCTTGATGTTTTCACGAACATGCGAATTAGAGTAACACATGGATAACCTTCATTCAAATATGTATGAGTAATTATTCTTTAATGTTTATACGTACAAACACTTGAACAAACATATCATGTGGGTGATACTTATTCTCATGTGGTTGCATATAACGATGAAGACTTGTAATCACATGATAAGAAAACATAATACTCCTTCCGTCCCACTATTAATTGACATATTTATTTTTAGATTTTGTCCCATTAATAGTTGATTTTATTTGATACTCATGTTTATATTCCTTACATATATGTTTTAAAATTCTTTTCAATGATATAAAATTTACGAATATCCATGATATAGTTTGAGAGATAAGTCATTTCTAAATACAAATACAAACTAAATTTGAATCGTACGGGGATCAAAAACTACCGCCTAACGAGCCCGACAAACTGACTGACATTAAGGAAATTTAGCAAACAGTTGATAGGCACTCGAAAGATCAAGCAAAAAAACAAAAACAAAAACATATATATTTAAACACAAAAAAAAAATAATACTTACGGTCTCCTTCCTGATTAAGGGGAGCTGGGACTGGGTTCGGCCCATTGAGTGGTAACCCATAATCATTAGGCTCTGTCCATGAGAAATGTGGAGAAGATAAATCTTGAAAATAAGGAAGAGCCCTATTGCCCAAATTTCTGGGCTTTGCAATTAACAACTTATTATCCATTGAGTCTGGAATAGTTGTTGCTTCATAAATTGTACTATTATGTCAATTAATAGTGGGATGGAGGGAGTACTCTAAAATCACTGTGGTGATAGCTAAAGAGCATAAGATTTAGAACTGGATTAGTTCAAAATTGGTTCAACCAAAGTAAAATTGTTAAGCAGTCAACTATTATCTGTAATTCCAAACAGAGAGACCTTTTTGACCATATTGGGCGTATTCTCATTAACAACCTAATAAGTATCCACAAAACAAACAAAGCGTTATAGGTGAACTCATATCTTTATTAGGATCAAAGAAAATATTAAATATGCATGTTTTATTTTTGTAACTTAGCAACAATTATGCTTTTATTAAAAGAAAAAACACTAAAAACATCAATCCTCTTACATGTAATATGCATGAATATTAATGACGTTATGTTCATTTATGTTTTATAACAAAAAAAAATCAAGATCAATAATACACACGTCAAAAACAGGTAGAAGTAAAGTCTAACCTGACCTCATGAAACATAAATATATAGTTAACCAATCAATTACTTACTTTATGCATGAAACACACCAAACTTGTTTTTTTATGCAGCGGACAATTAATAAACAAGATTCATGCTACTAAATCATAATCCATAAAATGGATTTCAAATCAATGAAATATGGTGATGGATTCATATTAACATAATAAAACATACAATATAATGGAGAATCAGAGTTCTAAAATCTCGCTCTAGATGCCAAATATAAGTTTTATATTTCATAATGTAAGATCTTTGAACTATAAAAAATCACATGTGTATGCATTTGTGCATAGAGAATATACATGTCGATGCCATTGATATTGAATCGATGTAATCCTCCAAGGATATCTGTAAATCTTCTTTTGCGGAATACCTTGTGGAGCTCTTGATTTCTTCCTCTTGACCTTTTATGTAATGAGTTGTTAATTATTGAATACAATAGTGATGGATATTGTATTCCATTTATATCCAGAGGAAAGACCAAGTTCCTATATTTTAACATTAACTTTTATACTCAACCGTCCATTAAGGAAGAGTTAATAAGGTAATAAATCCTTATAGAAACTCCTTAGTAAGCTAAGATGTATGTCTAGCAGTGTCTTGATTAGCGTAGATTATTCACATGGAACCAAGAGATATTTCTAATCATGTAGAAATAAACTTACAGCCACAACCTTAACAAAACCAGACCCTAACTAAAATCAACATAATAAAAGTATTAAGAAGACCCAGAAATTTTTTCACAAAATCATAAAAACCCTATTAGAATCTTCTAATAAAACTATTTAAGCAAGATCTAACCATTTATGTATTTCAAAATAAAATAAAAAACATTAACCAAGATTTCTTCCGATTGCAGTGATGTCATCTTGTTTTGTTTTATAAAAAACGTGAAAGAAATCTCCGCGAGGATTGAAGAAAGGTATGTAAGTATCCTCTTTATCGGCGAACCAATTATCATTAATATCAGACCGTCGGCTATCCATATTCGTAACTATAAGTACATAATAATTCGGTGCAGTAGCATCAAGGTTCGCCATGATCAGATATATCTTGTGGATGGTGGCATTGGTTTTTCTTTGAAAACGGTTTTTAGGGTTCCTCTCTTTTTGTGAGGATCGAGGGTTCAGAAGAAGCGAAACAAAATTGACGTAGCTAAATACAATCCTTACTTATGTTACAGACATCCCTTAAATGAAACAAAAAAGTTTATTAACCAAATTTAATATGGGTAACCAACACCCATATTCATCCCATAACTTAATTAATTTTTTATTATTTTTTTCTTTTGAAGTACAAAGATAAATATATGGGATTTTAATAAAGTTCCACACTATTGACCTTTTCCGTCCCATTTTTTTTGAGAAAACAGTTAATATCATTCCTTGATTGAGTATCATTAAGTTGTAACTCTCGGAATCATATTAAGGTTTAGTCCATACATGTTGCCGAACGAAAAAGTTGGGTGTAGTGTTATACCCCCGCATTTTCAAACAAGATGATTTCTTGTCAAATCTCATCATATCTCTGACATTTAGCTGGTGCTTCATCAAAAGTATTTTTTTCCTTATGTCCTCGTGATCATCTGCAAGAACTTCCTTTTTGGGAGCAAAAAAATCTTGTTATTCTTATTGAGGAAGAAATATTATACACAAAAGAAATGAAATTATTTTCGGATCTTATCAGACTTATTTAAAGTATTCTTTTATGTCATTTTATATGATAGTTTCGGTTGCATAGCTTGATATTGTGAATGATTATCTTTTATGCTTTGCTTTCGGTTATGAGATGTTATTTCGATTTTTACTAACCTATTTTCTGATCTCTTATTATGTATATCCCTTATGATTTGTGTTACTTTTTGATATAAACGGTGAAAAGACATGGGTATCCAATACACCACAATCTTTTGCTTTCAACCGATAAGTCCTTAACCAAGTATGATCGTCTATGGACAAAGTCGAGATTATACAACAACTTCGGTGTTCACTTTGTGTGATCCTATATCGATACAGGATCGAGACAATATAACAACAAAACAACTTGTGTTATTGAATATGGATACAAGATCGATACAATGCAACAACAAAGTGATCACTTGAGAATATGTACGGTAATGAACCGATACTCTATATGATCAATACCAAGTGTTACGGATTAACATACGTGTGTAATTTACTTAATTATAATAACAATTATAATGCGAAAAATAAATTAAATGACTCGGCAAGATTTTGTTAAAGAGGAAACCGCAAATTCAGAAAAACCCCGGGACCCACTCCAGTTTTGAATACTCTCATAAGTAAGCCACTAAACAAAATCTAATACCAACTACAAATAGTTGAGACCTGTTAGAGCACTTCTCGGTCAAACTAGCACGCGTTCCCATCTCAGGCATGTTTGTCAATGTTAGTGATCAAAACTATAAGTCTTGATTTCTAGTCTACTTATAGATGTCTCAGACTAGGATATAGATTGTGTAGTTGAACATTAGACTTCACGGCGTTCATCATCTGAAGACGAAAAACTACTAAGGAGAGCTTGTGGAACTTCATCAACAAAAGGTATGTGGAGACTGAAACTTATTTATCACTTGGAAAGTCTATTTCTACTCTATTTTCTATATTGAGATATAAGTCGTAGTGCTATATATTTTTCTACTATGCACATCTGATATTTAGAGCTGAGATTAACTCGCTTACATATTTCTCGAAATATGTGTTAGTAAGATTTCTCATCGACCAAGTTCATCTTATATTCTTGATGAAGGTCAAAAGATGATCATGTGATAATTGCCGAGTAACATCTTACATGGTTTGTGTGATACAATCATTTGGTGTAGACTTGGAATGTTTCGTAATGATTATTTCAATAACTTTAAAATTGATTTGATGCTAATAGTGTGTGAAAACGGCTTTTGTCATCCTCTAAGAAAGTTTCAGTGATTGAAATAAGAGTTTAAAACACTTAACCATTATTGGCGTACTCGTTTGCGTACCTGTTAGTTTGAGAAATACGGGAATCTAAGTACGCATACTGGCGTGAGGTTCATGTCCGAGTTTTTATGGTGGGATTGGAAGTAGGCGTACTCGTTTGCGTACTGGCGGAACCCAATCTTGGTCCGGGTATTTCAAGTATGCATACCGGTTTGCATATTTGAAGTTTAAAGTTCTAAAATCGGTTGTGTACATGAACTAATACATTTATATAATAAGGAATGCATTCTTTGCAAACCATGGATATAATGTTCATGAATTGATTCGAGTGAATCAAACCGATTTTTCTTCAATTGTGTTCTTGTATACTTCTATGAGAATATAGCAATTGAAAAACTCTTTAACTAGTTTCATTTGAGTCATTTGAACTAGTTATGGTTAAGATGAATAAGGTTGATATGAGAGTGTTCATATGGCTAATTAACTTCGGTTAACTATTGTTGAGCCAACTTGGTGTACACGTTTAGGTACAGTTACTCAAAACTAAATGAAGGTACATTTCATTTGTGTGTGACAAGCTAAGTTCGATCTAATGGTTGAAAAATATTAGCTTGGGTTTAATCAGGTTTTCATCTAACGGTGAATATTGAGTGCTTTGTTACCAAGGTAACTTAGATTGCAAACCCTGATTTGAAAACTATATAAAGGAGTATTCTAGCAACTGGGAAACCTAATCCCCACACCTCTTGTGTGATACTAGTTGCATAAACTAGAGTCAATTCTCCTTTAACCTAAGGTTTTTCACGAAACCTTGTAGGTTAATGACTTGAAGACTTCATTGGGATTGTGAAGCCAGACCCAACTATTTTCTCTATAGTTGTGTGTTATGATCTTGCTTGATTCTATCGTTTCTTCTCTAAGATTTGTTCGAGATTTATTTCTCCGATAGGTAAGATTAAAAGTAGTCACAAACATCTTCGTCTCATCGTATGTGATTCCAAAATATCTAGTTTCACTTTCATACGATTTAGATTATTGTGAGGTGATTGATAATACTAGGCTGTTCTTCGGGAATACAAGTCTGGTTTATCAATTGGTTCTTGTTCACCTTGATTTATCAAAAGATGGAACAAAACTCATAGGTATTTCTGTGGGAGATAGATTTATCTATTCAAATAGACTTTTCTGTGCGAGACATATTTTTTTATCAAGTCTTCGACTTTGGGTCGTAACAACTCTTAGTTGTGGGTGAGATCAGCTAAGGGAATCAAGTGCGTAGTATCCTGTTGGGATCAGAGACGTAAGGAGCGCAAATGTACCTTGAATCAGTGTGAGATTGGTTAGGGTTCAACTACAGTCCAGTACGAAGTTCATTGGTAGTAGGCTAGTGTCCGTAGCGGCTTAATATAGTGTGGTATTCAAAGCTGGAATAGGTCCCGTGGTTTTTCTGCATTTGTGATTCCATCGTTAACAAAATTTCTGGTGTCTGTGTTATTTATTTTCCGTATTATATTTTGTTATATAATAGAAATATCACATGTTGTGCGTTAAAATCAATAAATTAGATAATCTAACCTTTGTTTGTTGATATAAATTGATTGACACTTGAACATTGGTCTTTGGTACCGCTCAAGTTATTTCTCCTTATTCAATCGGGCTCACAAATTCTTATTTGTTTGATTGAAGATTAAATTGAGAAATAGAGATGTCGCTCTTTGATATACTTTCCTATAGATTGAGTCTGACTGTCTAATTGACTCTCTTGAAAGTATATTGGAGTAAGTTCTCTCAGATTGCCAAACGAAATATTGGGTGTGGTTTTTAGACCCCCACTTTTTCAAGACCAAGTAGATTACCCCTAGCTACTTAGTCTTCTCAGTATCCCAGCGCCTTTTACTTTGAGAGTCACGTACGTGAATTACCAATCATTTTGATCGTATTCCAAATAGTAGAGGATAAAGCTTTGTGGTAACTACTTTATTCTATCTTTGGTAAAGATAATTGTTAGAGCACTGCTCGGTCGAACTCGCATGCGTTGCTATCTCAAGCATGTTTGTCAATGTTAGTGATCAAAACTATAAGTCTTGATTTCTAGTCTACTTATAGATGTCTCGGAATATGACATAGATTGTGTAGTTGAGGATTTCACGGCGTTCATCATTTGAAGACGAAGAACTACTAAGGAGAGCTTGTGGAACTTCATCAACAAAATGTGTGTCGATACTGAAACTCATCTATCACTTGGAAAATCTATTTCTACTCTATCTCCTATATTGAGACATAAGTCGTGTTACGATATAATTTTCTATTATACACATTTGAGATTTCGAGCCGAGTTTAAGTCGCTTACATATTTATTGAAATATGTGTTGGCAAGCTTTCACTTCGATCAAGTTCATCTTGTATTCTTGACGGAAGTCAAAATATGATCATGTGAAAATAACCGAGTAACATCTTACATCGTTTGTGTGATACAATCATTTGGTGTAGACTTGGAATGTTTCATTATGATTATTTCAATAACTTGAAAATTGCTTTGATGCTAATAGTGTGTGAAAACGTCTATTGTCATCCTCTAAGAAAGTTTCAATGATTGAAATAAGATTTTAGGACACTTAACCATTATTGGATATGACATGTTTTGTACTCTTGCACATATGTAATCCATGTCCGGGAACTATAGTATGTGTACCCGTACGCGTACCTATTAGTTTGTGAATTCCGGGAACCTAAGTATGCGTACCCATTCGCGTACTGGCGAGAGGTTCAGGTCCGTGAATTTCTGCTGGGATTGGCGTATGGGATGTCGTAGGCTCAACAAATTGATAAATATATTTCTCACTAATTAACTGGTAATATAGTGGTAGTAAGAGATCGTTCCCACAGAGAGCTGTGTAATTGATAGGTTATTTGTATTAGCAAAATAAAGTAAACAACAAAGGAGGTTTTGGTTGTAAGATAAATATAAAGACAAAAAGAAGAAAGAGATGATTAAGGAATCCTTCGTCGTTACCAAGCGATAGCAGGATTAGAATACTTATCTATCTTCCGATAGAATCATTCATCACCAACCGTAGAATAGCAGGTACGCTTAGCTGTCCCCAAAACTCCTTGTATCACCGAATAATAGGTACGCTTAGTCACCGGATTCTATTCAACTGAGCCTCCTTGAGGTACGCTTACAAGGTCTAACTCAATCGAACGCTTTAGGGTTTGTGAATTTAGGTTTGATTCCAACAGTTAAAATCCGTACGCTCGGTTCACTTACTGGTGTTGTTTCCATACACGATTGCTTTACAGAATCCCTCTGTAAGGTCTCATATTCTCTACTTGTGTAGGAGATGCACGACAATTACGGATCGCTCAACTCACTACTAGCAATAGAATGATTAATAGGCTAATCTGGTTGCGCACCCAAACCAATATAAGACTCAATCATAAATCCTAGCTATAATGAAAACAAACGATGATGATTAAAACCTCAAATATACTTGTATTATTAATAAAGATTCACTCTTGGAACATTGAGTTCATCTTTAATCAACAAAGGATTTAACTACTCATATTACAAAGAAGATGAATAATGGTGGTTTCCCCTAAAGGGGTAAACCCTAGGTTTTGATGTATAACTTGTGATATGAGATTATTTTATTTTATTTTTACATAACCTTAAACCTTTTTATAGGTTTACATTGCTTGGTCTCCAAGTATTTAGTTCGGTTCAAGAACCCGACCCGAAAATACGACATAAAGACTCCCAAACGTGCCCTTAGGCCTTCCAAGGTATTAATACACGTTTTCCACTTGCTAATTACGTGAACCAGCGAACTTCAAATTCCAGCAGATATTTTCAGAATTAAAGTATGAAACCCGTCCGCGAAATTTACTTTCTTCGGTATTCAATAAAAGCTTGTTTTGGCCACAACTTCTTCATCCGAACTCGGAATGACCTCATTCTTTTTGAATTATTTTTTATGTTTCAATTATCTTCAATATGGAGATGAGAAATCCTTAATTTTAATGAGTTAAGATCGGTCTTTGGCCCGTCTCTTGATTTTGAGCGTTTTGCTCCTTATCGTCGCACTTCTTCCACTTCTCTTGGACTTGGGCACTTGGATACTTGGAATAATTCTATTAATAGATCTTTTCAGCACTTTGTAGCTCCTTTTTGTATAATTCACCTATTAGAGGAAAATAAGAGAAAAAAGAGTAATAATACGAAAATATGCAAGAATAATAGCTAAAGCAAATATGGAATGGATACTAAAATCATATGAATTATGCACTTATCAAATTCACCCCATAATTAGATTTTGCTAGTCCTCGAGCAAACTAAATAAAACTAATACTAAATACAACAACTCCATGTCGTGAGGATACAGTTACTCTTAGCATGAATAATAGGCCTTTAAACCCCTAGGTGTCCCTAATGGACGAGTTATAGTCTCTTGAGGGATTACAAGAGGTATAACCACAAAACCTACTCCAATTTATATCCTTGGAAGAACCACCAAAGATAGACACAAAGAAAAAAGCCAAATAATTAGCTTGCATAAGTAATTACTTACGTGTGTCATTCAACCTGATTGCAAAACTCTACTAAGATAGTCATCATACTTGTTGCAACGTTTTTCACAACATTCGCACACTGAAATCACATGGATAGATAAGAAAATGGAAACAAAAAATTGAAGTATGCAAATGTTAACTAAAGTGAAAGATGTTATCCACAATACTTGTGTGAATGTCGTCAAAGGATATGTATTTATAGCGTACTAGTTGAGAGAATCACCCATTTAACTCGACCACATGATTAGATACTCTAAGCACATGTTCCTTTTCAGCAAGTACATGATAGTTTCCTTGGATCCTGCGTTCCACACTTGCTTAGGCAAAGGAGACAGGGAAAACATTTCACACATACTGCTATCAAAGTGTCAAGAACCTCATCAATAGTCTTTTTGACTTGCTATATAATGATGATATGGTTTTTGTTTTCATCGTCTATGATTAGTCCAAAATTCCGGACATATCATTTATTAGTGTCGATAGATGAAGAGGAGCCTTATTTATTTATTTATTTATTTATTTTCGGCTCACTCTTTATGAGTGTAAGACAATTTCCTTATGGGGCTTTCAAATACTCAACCAATGATTACCTTGCTACAACATCCACGGTAGTATCGGGATCCCACCAAATCACTTTAGAGAAACATATAACTGCAAAAATAAAAAGAAAGTGATTCAGTAATGATTAATTGCGAGGATGAATCTTTCAAACGACTACCATAGCTTAGTTTTGCATTCAATTATGAACGTATATATTTAATGATTTTATAACGATAAGTGGAACTTAATCTATAGCCGTAAGAACTGTTTCAACCTTAAAAGGTTTAGAGTGTCATCCTAACTAGCTCAATATTAACTCCAAAAGATGAAGTCTTAAGAATGCAAGAAATCAAAGAGTATGATTTTATTTTATTTTAATGTTTTTATGCAATCCAAACATGCTTAACTAATCCCCCACACTTAAACTCAACATTGTCCTCAATGTTCAAAACCGAAAATTCTGATTTCTGACATAACAGCTCTGAAAAACTCAAAAACTGTACAAATAGGTATGGAACTAGGAAAAACATCCTAAACAGAAGTTGTTCGACTACGTGTTTTCTATAAGGTGTCAAAATTTGCAGTATTTCGATAAATGGTCTGAATTTTATGGCCTCCGGACTGACTGACATGCAATCTGAAAAAAGTTCTGTAAAAATACCGAAACTCAAATTTCCAGGCCTATTACTCCAACTTAACAAACTCCAAATTCAAATTTTCTTTTTGGAAAATAAAGGTAAGTCTGTCTTCTTTAAAATTTGGGGTCAACCACTCAAATAGGATTCCGTAAGAAGTCCCGAGAGCTATTTTCGTGACAAGTGCGCGGTCAGAATTTTCCTGACGAGAATTCGTCAAAACTTTCATTATAGATATAAGACTTTGTGAAATCTAAGATGGGAATTCAAGATATGATATGCAAAACTAATAACCTAAAAAAAAATGGATAGAGATAAAAAACGGATGGGTGCCTCCCTCATAGCGCTTGGTTTAACGTCGTCAGCCCGACATTATTGTTATTGTCCGTACACCAATAATCTGAAAATTTGGTAATCCTTCCAAATAACAATCTACAGTTCAAATAACAGCTTCTCAAAAATATTAGCACAAAATATAAATATTGAAGCTATTACTTTATTGAAGTTTCCCATGTTTGTACCATGAGTAAAATTGCCACATATTGGGCCAAAATACTACCTGGGTCATTTTTCAGCTGTCATCCAAGCCTGCTAACCATTCAACCAACGCATCCCACCATCCTATCTAGTATTTCATAAAGTCAACAACCTTTCAATGGTCAAAGTCAACGACTGGTCAAAGTCAATGGCCGATCAATGGCCAAAGATAACCGTTGGTCAACTATCGAAACCGAATTTCCAGTCGCGCTTCTAGCCAGTTTTCGTCCATGTTGCCAGCGATGCTACCAACCATGTCCCCGATCCATGTCCCTCGTCCATGTTTCCCAGCATTTTCCACAGGTGAAGTCCTCCATCCAGATTGCCAGCAGTGTAGTCATCCAGTCAATCCAGTCTGCCTGCCCATTATGCATGTCAATCATCCTCCATCCATAACGCCAGTCCATTATGCCTGTAAACCATCAATCCAGTCTGCCAGCATGCAGAATTAATACATGATGCAGTTTCATGAAAAATCAATACAAGGAGGCATGCAGGGCAGTTTCGTGCAGAATTAATGCAAGGGAGTTTACGGCCATGAGAATTAGTGGAGGAGGGCAGTTTCATGCAGTTTTATGAATAATTAATGCAAGGGAAGTAAATACCATTTATGTTAAGGATTGCATAAATAGAGGGAATGTAATTCTGAACTGAGGGGGGGGGGGAGAGTGAGGCAGCTAATAGAGAAAAAAATACACTGTAATTTCATTATCAATAAAACATCACTCCCCAAGGGGATTCGTCCATGGATGTAGGCAAACCATGCCGAACCACGTTAAATTTGTGTCTGTCATTCTTGATTATTTTCTGTTTTTAACCCTGTTTTCATGAACAACTCCACTTTAATCGTGTTCTATTCCTAGAAGTATTTCTGGGTACAAACACCCCCACACATAGTCATTTCTACACTCGGAAGTGGATAGAGAACATAGAATTCCGAAACTTCAAAAGGTTCCTCATCTTGGTGAACCTGCACAATACTTGAATCAAACACATCAAGTGGTGGATACTTAGAAGCAAAATAATCCGTTAAAACTTTGGAAGCACACAACTCCCATCCTAAGTGAGGTGTAACAACCCAAATTTTGGGCCTGGGTTCCAAACCCAAATCCAAACCCAAAATCCAAGATGCTACCTTTAATAACAGTCCCTGACTTCCACACTTTGCCCAAGTCCAAACAACTAATTCTTTGTCTAATCTTTATTTATGTTCAATTCAGAAATTCTGTTGCAGCGGACATATAAAAATTCTTTTAAGAAAATCTAACCGTTAGATTGACGTGATTTTTAATTTACATAAACCCTAAAGAAATTTAATTTATCTTAAAAATTAATTTCACCGTTAAAAGTTCCGTATTTAATCCAAAAGAGTTACGTTTTAAGGAGGAGTCATAAAATAGAAACAGACACCAGGTAATTCAAGGAATATTTCGGACGTAAATACGAATCCATAAATTATTATAATTATATATTCTGAATCCTAACTTATCATATTTCCAATCATAAAATTTCTATAATTTTTAGTTTATCTTAAAGACCTTTTGACCATAGTCAAACGAGTAGTTGACCTGTACTGCAGAAACGTAAAACAGTGATGGTTCGTTTTACAAAAATCATATCAATTCATTCACAACGTCAAATTAGCTTTGACCTACCATGATGAAAAGATAAAAGAACCATCTTCAAGTTTACAGAAGACACGAAAGTCTAAAACATAACGTAGAATATTTTGAAAAATAGATAAAATTCAGTACAGCTGAATCTGACAGAAAACGTCTGAGTTTTGTACAGTGAAAACAACTGATAAAAAAATACTTCTGGAACTCAGAAAATTCTAAAATTTTTATATGTGCATATTGAAAGAGTTTTACATATACGACGAAAAAATGAAACAAAAAAATATTAACTACTAATTATTATGGACAGTCAAACAGATCTGATCCAGAAATTTCCATTATTCAATCAAATAGAGTAGTCTAAACAAAACATTATTTTCATTGGTTATACGTTAACCCAATAATATCTAAAGTTTTAATAACCAATAAATAACTAATTAAATCATCTAAAAGAGTTGATGATATTTTATTACAATTCTCAATCATAAATCCTATGCAAACTACTACTAATAACACCAAAACCGATCTCTACGCTTTTCCGCCATTAGCTCCTTGTGGTGCCATAAAATCTGGAATTTTTTGTCATTAAACGACGTGAGTTGTGACACCCAGTAGGAAAAGAAGCAACAAAACATTTTATCAAACATTTTCAATTCTTTTTAAAACAACTAACATGATTATTAGCATCACAACCACATGGAACACCACATCCATAAGAACAATCAAATCAATCAATCAAATCCGCTCGCCCCAGGGAGCCCCACGTGGGTTTAGGGAACAAAACCGTTCCCAAGGATATCTCGTATCCCATCAAAGTTGTTTTTAAGAATCACAATCTATGGACCGCATCCCAACATACATAATCATACTCACAACATCGATTATCATTCATATATGAATCAAAACTTACAAAATAAAATTAATTAAAAGAAACTTAAATAAAAAGAAGGTTTTTGATTGTGTTGCGCCTACCTCAAACGCTAGCAATAATCCTTAGGAAGAACAGTAATGAGATCAATAATCAACTAATATCAAGGCCGCTACAATTCTACGAACTAATCACCGCCGTATTATTTTTTTTTTGTTTCGTCTGGCTAGGAATAACAATGAGATGGAGAAACAAAGGTGCGGCTTGGTTTTTATCTCTTTTTTTTTATTATTTTTTTAATCATGCCCTAAACCTAACAGGAAACTAATTTAACCTAATTAAACTCTTCTCCTGATCGGCACCAAGTTGAGTATACATGGCCCAAATTCAAATTGGGCCCAATTAGCCAAACAACCTACTCACTATTGTTGGGCCCTCTTATATGAACTAAACACCTACTAATAATATTGTTGGGCCCTCTTATATGAACTAAACACCTACTAATAATATTGTTGGGCCCTCTTATATGAAACTAAACATCTACTAGTTAATGTCAAGTTTCTTTCTTTTTTTTTTTTTTTTACAAAATACCCTTTTTATAAACGACGGAAATAGCCTTGAAATTGGGACGGGTTTTACAACTCTATTCCCCTTAAAAGAAATTTCGTCACGAAATTTAGAGGTTACCTTAGAAAAGTTCAGGATATTTGCTCCGCATTCAAACAACAACAATCAACAAATGCACGAACAATTTCCCATTCAAGCATATAGACGTACCGACTTATTCAGAAACTAGCCTGCCCCAAGGATCAGACTAGCTCTGATACCAAACTGTAACACCCCGAATTTTGGGCCTGGGTTCCAAACCCAAATCCAAACCCAAAATCCAAGATGCTACCTTATATAACAGGCCCTGACTTCCACACTTGGCCCAAGTCCAAACAACTAATTCTTTGTCTAATCTTTATTTATGTTCAATTCAGAAATTTTGTTGCAGCGGACATATAAAAATTCTTTTAAGAAAATCTAACCGTTAGATTGACGTGATTTTTGATTTACATAAACCCTAAAGAAATGTAATGTATCCTAAAAATTAATTTCACCGTTAAAAGTTCCGTATTTAATCCAAAAGAGTTACGTTTTTAAGGAGGAGTCATAAAATAGAAACAGACACCAGGTAATTCAAGGAATATTTCGGACGTAAATACGAATCCATAAATTATTATAATTATATATTCTGAATCCTAACTTATCATATTTCCAATCATAAAATATCTATAATTTTTAGTTTATCTTAAAGACCTTTTGACCATAGTCAACCGAGTAGTTGACCTGTACTGCAGAAACGTAAAACAGTGATGGTTCGTTTTACAAAAATCATATCAATTCATTCACAACTTCAAATTAGCTTTGACCTACCATGATGAAAAGATAAAAGAACCATCTTCAAGTTTACAGAAGACACGAAAGTCTAAAACATAACGTAGAATATTTTGAAAAATAGATAAAATTCAGTACAGCTGAATCTGACAGAAAACGTCTGAGTTTTGTACAGTGAAAACAACTGATAAAAAAATACTTCTGGAACTCAGAAAATTCTAAAATTTTTATATGTGCATATTGAAAAAGTTTTACATACACGACGAAAAAATGAAACAAAAAAAAATATTATCTACTAATTATTATGGACAGTCAAACAGTTCTGATCCAGAAATTTCCATTATTCAATCAAATAGAGTAGTCTAAACAAAACATTATTTTCATTGGTTACACGTTAACCCAATAATATCTAAAGTTTTAATAACCAATAAATAACTAATTAAATCATCTAAAAGAGTTGATGATATTTTATTACAATTCTCAATCATAAATCCTATGCAAACTACTACTAATAACACCAAAACCGATCTCTACGCTTTTCCGCCATTAGCTCCTTGTGGTGCCATAAAATCTGGAATTTTTTGTCATTAAACGACGTGAGTTGTGACACCCAGTAGGAAAAGAAGCAACAAAACATTTTATCAAACATTTTCAATTCTTTTTAAAACAACTAACATGATTATTAGCATCACAACCACATGGAAACACCACATCCATAAGAACAATCAAATCAATCAATCAAATCCGCTCGCCCCAGGGAGCCCCACGTGGGTTTAGGGAACAAAACCATTCCCAAGGATATCTCGTATCCCATCAAAGTTGTTTTTAAGAATCACAATCTATGGACCGCATCCCAACATACATAATCATACTCACAACATCGATTATCATTCATATATGAATCAAAACTTACAAAATAAAATTAATTAAAAGAAACTTAAATAAAAAGAAGGTTTTTGATTGTGTTGCGCCTACCTCAAACGCTAGCAATAATCCTTAGGAAGAACAGTAATGAGATCAATAATCAACTAATATCAAGGTCGCTCCAATTCTACGAACTAATCACCGCCGTATTATTTTTTTTTTTTTGTTTCGTCTGGCTAGGAATAACAATGAGATGGAAAAACAAAGGTGCGGCTTGGTTTTTATCTCTTTTTTTTTTATTTTTTTATTCATGCCCTAAACCTAACAGGAAACTAATTTAACCTAATTAAACTCTTCTCCTGATCGGCACCAAGTTGAGTATACATGGCCCAAATTCAAATTGGGCCCAATTAGCCAAACAACCTACTCACTATTGTTGGGCCCTCTTATATGAACTAAACACCTACTATTAATATTGTTGGGCCCTCTTATATGAACTAAACACCTACTAATAATATTGTTGGGCCCTCTTATATGAACTAAACACCTACTAGTTAATGTCAAGTTTCTTTCTTTTTCTTTTTTTTTTTTTTTACAAAATACCCTTTTTATAAACGACGGAAATAGCCTTGAAATTGGGACGGGTTTTACAACTCTATTCCCCTTAAAAGAAATTTCGTCACGAAATTTAGAGGTTACCTTAGAAAAGTTCAGGATATTTGCTCCGCATTTCGGGCTCTAATTCCCATGTCGCTTCCTCAACCTGGCGGCGTTGCCACTGCACCTTAACCATAGGGATGGTCTTAGTGCAAAGCACATGCTCCTTAAAATCCAAAATTCGCACCGGTCTCTCCACGTACGTAGCATCCTCTTGAATGTCCAAATATTCCCAGGAAATAATATGTGAAGGGTCAATAACATAAGACGGATCTCTCTCGTATTTCCGCAACATTGACACGTGGAAAGTGTCGTGAACGTGCCCAATTCGCTGAGGTAACTCCAACTGATAAGCAGCTGCACCCACACGTCGAATAATTTGAAAAGGTCCAATGTAACGTGGTGATAACTTTCCTTTCTTGCCAAAACGCTTAATACCTCTCTTCGGGCTCACTTTGAGCAACACCAAGTCACCCTCGGTAAACTCTAGAGGTCGACGTCTCTTGTCTGCATAACTCTTCTGACGACTCTGAGCTGTCATTAGCCTCCGTCGGATTAACTGAACCTTCTCAGTCGTCTCTCGTACCAAATCCGGTCCGAAAATGTTACGTTCGCCGATCTCGGTCCAACACATTGGTGATCTACAAGGTCGTCCATACAATGCTTCAAAAGGTTCCATACCGATGCTAGCCTGATGACTATTGTTATAAGAAAACTCTACTAATGGCAAGTTCTCACTCCAACTTCCCTTGAAATCCAAGGCACAAGCTCTTAACATATCCTCTACAATCTGAATTACCCGTTCAGACTGCCCGTCGGTCTGGGGATGAAAGGCAGTACTAAGTGAAACACGTGTACCTAACGCCTTCTGTAAACTCTGCCAAAACTGAGAAGTAAAACGAGGATCTCTGTCAGATACAATTGACACCGGTGTACCGTGCAACCTTATTATCTCGTGGATATACCTCTGACTTAACGTGGCTAACGTATCAGTCTTCTTGATTGCTAAAAAGTGCGCCGACTTGGTAAGTCTATCAACAATAACCCATATAGTATCCTTACCATATGCAGTTCTGGGTAATCCCATGATAAAATCCATAGTGATGTGTTCTCATTTCCATTCTGAGATGGGCAATGGTTGAAGTAACCCTCCTGGTTTCCGATGATCAATCTTCACTTGTTGGCAAGTGAGACATCTCGACACATACAAGGCAACATCTTTCTTCATACCTTTCCACCAATATTGCCTTTTCATGTCATGGTACATCTTTGATCCTCCCGGATGAACACTAAATTTAGAATTGTGAGCCTGTTCTAGTACCTCCATCCTATATTTCATTGGCACACAAAGTTTTCCCATAAAACGAAATACACCATCAGTTTGAGTCCAACCTTCTGGAGTTTCTCCTTTCTCCATTTGAGCACGAATCGAAATCATCTCCCTATCAGTCTGTTGAGATTCTACAATCCGTTGTTGTAACTCTGGAACAACTATAGTATTGTAAATCATCTCGTCATGGCCCAAGTCACCTTCCTCCATAAGTCTGCACAAATCCCAAGTATGAAGAGTCATACTTGCTACATTGGCCCTCGATTTTCGGCTAAGAGCATCTGCTACCACATTTGCCTTTCCTGGGTGATAATGGAAAGTATACGTGTAATCCTTAAGAAATTCCACCCAACGCCTCTGTCTCAGGTTCAAATCTCGTTGAGTAAAAATATACTGCAAGCTCTTATGGTCACAAAATATGTCTATCTTCTCACCATACAGATAATGTCTCCACAACTTCAGAGCGAACACAATAGCTGCTAACTCGAGGTCATGAGTTGTGTAATTCAACTCATGTGTCTTTAGTTGTTTGAGGCATAAGCTACCACTTTTCCTTCTTGCATAAGAACACATCCTAAACCCTTCAACGATGCATCGGAAAATATCACATAACCAATTCCGCTTACCGGTGTTGTCAAAAATGGTGCAGTAGTCAATTTCTCCTTGAGCATGGAGAAAGCCTTCTCACAATCATTATTCCACTCGAACTTGGAATCCTTTCGAGTCAACTTCGTCAGTGGTGAAGCAATACTTGAGAAGTCCTGAATGAATCGTCTATAGTAACCCGCTAAGCCTAGAAAGCTACGAATCTCAAACACGTTCTTTGGCCTTTCCCATTTGGTAACCGCTTCAACCTTAGCTGGGTCCACTTTGATTCCTTCTCTACATACCACGTGTCCCAAAAACTGAACTTCAGAAAGCCAGAAGTCGCATTTACTCAACTTAGCGTATAACTGATGAGATCTCAACAACTGCAATGTTAATCTCAAGTGTTCCTCGTGCTTTTCTCGTGACCGTGAATAGATAAGAATGTCATCTACAAATACCACTACAAATTTATCTAAGTACGGTCGAAAAATTCGATGCATAAGATCCATGAATGCCGCTGGAGCATTTGTAAGTCCAAATGGCATCACCACAAACTCGAAATGTCCAAATCGAGTTCGGAAAGCGGTTTTTGGAATATCTTCTTCCTTGATTCGGAGTTGATGATAAGCTGATCGCATATCAATTTTTGAGAAAAACTGAGAATCCTTCAACTGATCAAACAAATCCTCGATCCTAGGTAAGGGATACTTATTTTTCACTGTAACTTCGTTGAGTTTTCTATAATCGATGCACAATCTCAGCGAGTTATCCTTCTTCTTCACAAAAAGGACTGGTGCACCCCAAGGTGACGTACTACCTCGAATAAAACCCTTAGCTTCCAACTAGAGTAGTTGCTTATCTAGTTCTTTTAACTCCATAGGTGTCATTCGATAAGGAGCCATCGAAATTGGCGAAGTACCAGGTTGAACTTCAATAGTGAAGTCCATTTCTCTTCTTGGGGGTAAACCTGGTAATTCCTCAGGGAAAACATCTTCAAACTCCTCTACCACTGGAATACCCATAGTAGAGACAGAATCTTGTTGCTCATCTCCTATCATCTCTAAGTGATAAAGAAAACCTCTAGAATGAGTCTGTCGGAAATGTCTTTCCGACAAGATAAGGGGAGACGCAAAACTACGAGTTCCGGTAAAGTGGACAACTGACCCTTCGTCCGAGTGAAGAGTCACACGTTTTTGAAAACAATCAAAAACAGCATGATGAGCAGATAACCAATCCATACCCAGGATTACATCATAACCAGACATATTCATCACAAAAAGGTCAATCAAAAACTCATGCTTAGCTATACGTACTACACACATTCGTGCCACGCGGTCAATACGTGCACTACTGCCTATCGCACTAGCTACGCCTAAGTACCCATCAAGTAATTCAGTTTTCAAACCCAATGACAAAACAAACGAAGAAGCAATAAACGAATGAGTAGCACCAGTATCAAACAATATCTTAGCCCAAGAATTGTAAACTAAGAATGTACCTTCAACAACTGAGTTATCCGGATCCTGACCAACATGTGCAATGTTGAACGCCTTAGGTTGCTGAGGGGGCTGTCGAGCTTGGTATTGTGGTGGATTGTTCTGAGGACGGTTCTGCTGATAACCTTGACGTTGGTTCTGAGGTATAAAGGGTTGTTGGTTCCTCTGAGAAATAAGTGCAGGACAGTTCCTCTTAAAATGTCCAGGTTGCTTGCAATGATAACACGAAGGTGCAGGAAGTTCCATATTCGGTCCATTTCCTTTCTTCTGGTATGGGTGGTTGTTATTTTTATTCTTGTTCTTATCCCCATTGTGACGTTCTCTAATTCGATTTGCCTCCTCAATGTCTCTCTCAGCAATCATCGCTCTTTCCACTATCTCATTATAAGAGGTAATCTTCAAAATAGACAACCTACCCTTAATTGAAGGTCTAAGTCCCTCCTGAAACTTAAAAGCCTTCAGCTCTTCATTCTCCACCAGATGAATAGCAAAACGAGAAAGTTCTTCAAACTTGGCTTGGTACTGTGCTACGGTCATATTTCTCTGAGTCAACTGCATAAACTCGATCATGCGTTGGTTTCGTGCAGTTTGTGGAAAGTACTTATTTAGGAAGGCGAGTCGAAATTCTACCCAGGTAAACAGACCGTCATTCCTAGAACGACGAGTCAAGTCCCACCAGCGAGTGGCCTCACCCTCAAGCTTAAAAACAGCAAGATCCAGCTTATCCTCGTCATTCACGCCTAATAGGGTGAATATTTTCTCAATCTTATCTATCCAATCTTCAGCGACCAGTGGATCAGGACTACCTTTAAAGGAATCGGGCTTTTGTTCACTAAACCTTCTAACTAACAAATCTCGTTGATTAGGTGGTGGAGGAGGAGGAGGTGCATTCTGATTAAGATTCACTTGTTGTTGCATCGCTTGAGCAACAACATTCAAAGCACGAACAACCTCACCGAAACCCTCATCATGTGGGGCGGCTAAACCATTCGTACGACGAGACATGTCCTGATTGAAGGACATTAAATTATAAGTAACACCGAGAGAATTATCTATGCAAAAGAAGTGTAACCTATTACGCATTCAAACAACAACAATCAACAGATACACGAACAATTTCACATTCAAGCATATAGACGTACCGACTTATTCAGAAACTAGCCTGCCCAAAGGATCAGACTAGCTCTGATACCAAACTGTAACAACCCAAATTTTGGGCCTGGGTTCCAAACCCAAATCCAAACCCAAAATCCAAGATGCTACCTTTAATAACAGCCCCTGACTTCCACACTTGGCCCAAGTCCAAACAACTAATTCTTTGTCTAATCTTTATTTATGTTCAATTCAGAAATTCTGTTGCAGCGGACATATAAAAATTCTTTTAAGAAAATCTAACCGTTAGATTGACGTGATTTTTAATTTATATAAACCCTAAAGAAATGTAATTTATCCTAAAAATTAATTTCACCATTAAAAGTTCCGTATTTAATCCAAAAGAGTTACGTTTTTAAGGAGGAGTCATAAAATAGAAACAGACACCAGGTAATTCAAGGAATATTTCGGACGTAAATACGAATCCATAAATTATTATAATTATATATTCTGAATCCTAACTTATCATATTTCCAATCATAAAATTTCTATAATTTTTAGTTTATCTTAAAGACCTTTTGACCATAGTCAAACGAGTAGTTGACCTGTACTGCAGAAACGTAAAACAGTGATGGTTCGTTTTACAAAAATCATATCAATTCATTCACAACGTCAAATTAGCTTTGACCTACCATGATGAAAAGATAAAAGAACCATATTCAAGTTTACAGAAGACACGAAAGTCTAAAACATAACGTAGAATATTTTGAAAAATAGATAAAATTCAGTACAGCTGAATCTGACAGAAAACGTCTGAGTTTTGTACAGTGAAAACAACTGATAAAAAAATACTTCTGGAACTCAGAAAATTCTAAAATTTTTATATGTGCATATTGAAAGAGTTTTACGTATACGACGAAAAAATGAAACAAAAAAAATATTATCTACTAATTATTATGGACAGTCAAACAGATCTGATCCAGAAATTTCCATTATTCAATCAAATAGAGTAGTCTAAACAAAACATTATTTTCATTGGTTATACGTTAACCCAATAATATCTAAAGTTTTAATAACCAATAAATAACTAATTAAATCATCTAAAAGAGTTGATGATATTTTATTACAATTCTCAATCATAAATCCTATGCAAACTACTACTAATAACACCAAAACCGATCTCTACGCTTTTCCGCCATTAGCTCCTTGTGGTGCCATAAAATCTGGAATTTTTTGTCATTAAACGACGTGAGTTGTGACACCCAGTAGGAAAAGAAGCAACAAAAAATTTTATCAAACATTTTCAATTCTTTTTAAAACAACTAACATGATTATTAGTATCACAACCACATGGAAACACCACATCCATAAGAACAATCAAATCAATCAATCAAATCCGCTCTCCCCAGGGAGCCCCACGTGGGTTTAGGGAACAAAACCATTCCCAAGGATATCTCGTATCCCATCAAAGTTTTTTTTAAGAATCACAATCTATGGACCGCAGCCCAACATACATAATCATACTCACAACATCGATTATCATTCATATATGAATCAAAACTTACAAAATAAAATTAATTAAAAGAAACTTAAATAAAAAGAAGGTTTTTTGATTGTGTTGCGCCTACCTCAAACGCTAGCAATAATCCTTAGGAAGAACAGTAATGAGATCAATAATCAACTAATATCAAGGCCGCTCCAATTCTACGAACTAATCACCGCCGTATTATTTTTTTTGTTTTGTTTTCTACTGGAAGAACTTTTTTTTTTTTTTCGTCTGGCTAGGAATAACAATGAGATGGAGAAACAAAGGTGCGGCTTGGTTTTTATCTCTTTTTTTT
>NC_039368.1:76907580-76907803 GCF_003573695.1 Papaver somniferum | reverse complement strand
TTTTTTTTTTTTTTTTATTCATGCCCTAAACCTAACAGGAAACTAATTTAACCTAATTAAACTCTTCTCCTGATCGACACCAAGTTGAGTATACATGGCCCAAATTCAAATTGGGCCCAATTAGCCAAACAACCTACTCACTATTGTTGGGCCCTCTTATATGAACTAAACACCTACTATTAATATTGTTGGGCCCTCTTATATGAACTAAACACCTACTAAT
>NC_039368.1:76750217-76907479 GCF_003573695.1 Papaver somniferum | reverse complement strand
TTTTTTTACAAAATACCCTTTTTATAAATGACGGAAATAGCCTTGAAATTGGGACGGGTTTTACATGAGGTATTTTCTTAAAATTCGGGTTAACAACTCTTTGAGAAGCTACTTCAATTGGATGGAAATGATCAACAAATATAGAATTATGCAAAGGATTAGACAAACCTTGTATCGGATCCTCATTAATTATCTCCAGTGAATTTTACCTCAAGTATATCTTGGTCCTCTATCGAGCTTTTAATTTATGCTTCAACTGAAATATCAACATCAATATATTCCTCGGAAATCTCAATTGGGTCTTCCACGACTTTAATCAATTTGGTTTCATTCTCAACCTCAATCTCTTGAACACTGTCATCATCCGAATCAAATTCCGCTCTCATGAACTCTTCTTCAGTATAGATTTTGAGGTATTCTGTATGAGTATCCGTTGAGGGAATAATCGGGTCTACTTCTTGAAAATCAACCGTCCTAAAAACATTGTAATATGGATCTTAAGTTGATATGCATTTGAGTATGTCACACCGTTCATAACAATGGTTCGGTCATACCAAGGCTCCTCCTTTTGAATAGGCGAGTGATCATTATTATGATCCGGAGTTGGAATAACTTCATCATTGATACAAGGAATTTCAAAAGGTTTCTCATCTTCAAAATATTCATTATTATCCTTAGAAATTTCAAGGATTTTTCACTTACATTCCCGTCATAAGGCTGTTGATATGTATGAAAATATCCATAAGGTTCAGTGGGATATTGATCATAGCCAAAAGATTGGTCTTGATTATACCCATAGGATGGTTGGTAGTTGTTATAATACTGATATTGAAAACCATATTGATTACCACCGTTGTATATGTAATCTTGTGCTTCGTACATGTTATTTCCGTAAGGAAACATGACGACTCACAAGAACAAAAAATCAAAATAAAAATCTAAAAAATAAAACAAGCTAAACAAATAACAAATCAATTAGCAATTGCTCCCCGGCAGCGGCGCCAAAATTTGAATGGGTTGTCGTAGGCTCCACAAATTGATAAATATATTTCCCACTAATTAACTGGTAATATAGCGGTAGTAGAAGATCGTTCCCACAGAGAGCTGTGTAATCTATATGTTATTTGTATTAGCAAAATAAAGTAAATAACAAAGGGTTTTTGGTTGTCAGATAAATATAAAGACAAAAGAAGAAAGATATGATTAAGGAATCCTTCGTTGTTACCATAGCAGGATTAGAATCCTTATACATCTTCCGTTAGAATCATTCATCACCAACCGTAGAATAGCAGGTATGCTTAGTTATCCCTAAAACTCCTTGTATAACCGGATAACAAGTACGCTTAGTCACCGGATTCTATTCAACTGAGCCTCCTTGAGGTACGTTTACAAGGTGTAACTCAATCGAGCGCTTTAGGGCTTGTGAATTCAAGTTTGATTCCAGCAGTTAAACTCAGTGCGCTCGGTTCACTTATTGTTGTTGTTTCCACACACGATTGCTTTACAGAATCCCTCTGCAAGGTCTCACGTTCTCTACTTGTGTAAGAGATGCACGACAATTACGGATCGCTCAACTCACTACTAGCAATAGAATGATTAATAGACTAATATGGTTGCTCACGCGAACCAGTCTAAGAATCAATCATAAACCCTATATATAGTGAAAACAAACGATGGTGATTAAAACCTCAAATAGACTTGTATTATTAATAAAGCTTCACTCTTGGAACATTGATTCATCCTTAATCAACAAAGGATTTAGATACTCATATTACAAAGAAGATGAATAATGGTGGTTTCCCCCTAAAGGGGTAAACCCTAGGTTTTGATGTAGAACTTGTGATATGAGATTCGATTATTTTATTTTTACATAACCTAATACCTTTTTATAGGTTTACATTGCTTGGTCTCCAAGTATTTAGTTCGGTTCAAGAACCCGACCTGAAAATAAGGTATTAATACAAATTTTCCACCTTCGAAGTACGCAAACCCGCGAACTTCAAATTCCAGCATATATTTTCGAAATTAAAGTATGAAACCCGTCCTCGAACTTTACTGTCTTCGGTATTCAATAAACGCTTGTTTTGGCCACGAATTCTTCATCCGAACTTGGAATGACCTCATTCTTTTTTAAATATTTTTATCTTTCAATTCTCTTCAAGATGGTTTTGAGAAATCCTTAATTTGAATGAGTTAAGATCGGTCTTTGGCCTGTCTCTTGATTTTGAGCGTTTTGCTCATTTTCGTCGCACTTCTTCCACTTCTCTTGGACTTAGGCACTTGTATACTTGGAATAATTATATTCCTTGCTCTTTTCAGCACTTTGTAGCTCCTTTTTGGATGATTAACCTATTAGAGGCAAATAAGAGAAAAAAAGAGTAATAATACGAAAATATGCAAGAATAATAGTTAAAGCAATGGAATAGATACTAAAATCATATGAATTATGCACTTATCAATTGGAAGTACGTGTTCCCATTTGCATACTGCCGGAAACCAATCTTGGTCCGGGTATTTCAAGTATGCGTACCCGTTTGCATACTTGAAGGTTAAAGTTCTAAAATCGGTTGTGTACATGAATTTAAACATTTATATAATAAGGAATGCAATCTTTGCAAAACGTGGCTATAAAATGTTCATGAATTAATTCGAGTGAATCAAAACTATTTTGGTTCAATTGTGTTCTTGTATACTTCTATGAGAATATAACAATGAACGACTCTTTAACTAGTTTCATTTGAGTCATTTGAACTAGTTATGGTTAAGATGAATAAGGTTGATATCAGAGTGTTCATATGGCTAACTTCTGTTAACTATTGTTGAGCCAACATGGTGTACACGTTTAGGTACGGTTACATAAACCTAAATGAGGGTACATTTCATTTGTGTGTAACAAGCTAAGTTCGATCTAACGGTTGGAAGATATTAGCTTGGTTGAATCAGGTTTTTCATATAACGGTGAATATTGAATGCTTTGTTACCAAGGTAACTTAGGTTACAAACCCTGATTTGAAAACTATATAAAGGAGAACTCTAGAAACCGGGAAACCTAATCCCCACACCTCTTGTCTGTTACTAGTTGCATAATCTAGAGTTGATTCTCCTTTAACCTTAGGTTTCTCACAAGACCCTGTAGGTTAACGACTTGAAAGATTTCATTGGGATTGTGAAGCCAGACCCAACTATTTTCTTTGTAGTTGTGTGTTCTGATCTTGCCCGATTCTATCGTTTGAGTACTATATTCTCTAAGATTTTCTCGAGATTTAATCTCCGATAGGCAAGATAAAAAGTAATCACAAACACCTTCGTCTCATCGTTTGTGATCCCACAATATATAGTTTCGCTTTCATACGATTTAAATTATTGTGAGGTGATTGATAATACTAGGATGTTCTTCGGGAATATAAGAGCGGTTTATCAATTGGTTCCTGTTCACCTTGATTTATCAAAAGAAGGAACAAAACTCATAGGTATTTCTGTGGGAGACAGATTTATCTATTCCAATAGACTTTTCTGTGTGAGACAGATTTGTTTATCAAGTCTTCGACTTTGGGTCGTAGCAAATTTTAGTTGTGGGTGAGATCACCTAAGGGAATCAAGTGCGTAGCGTCCTGCTGGGATCAGAGACGTAAGGAGCGCAACTATACCTTGAATCAGTGTGATATTGATTAGAGTTCAACTACATTCCAGTCTGAAGTTCATTGGTAGTAGGCTAGTGTTTGTAGAGGCTTAATACAGTGTGGTGTTGAAACTGGACTAGGTCCCAGGGGTTTTCTACATTTGCGGTTTTCCTCGTTAACAAAATTCCGGTGTCTGTGTTTTTTATTTTCCGCATTATATTTGTTGTATAATTGAAATATCACAGGTTTTGGGTTGAATCAATCGATTGGGAAATTCAACCTTTGGTTGTTGATTGAAATTAATTGATCCTTGAACATTGGTCTTTGGTGTCGTTCAAGTTACTCATCTTATATTCAATCGGGCTCGCAGATTTCTATTTGCTGATTGCAGATTGAATTGAGAGATAGAGATATAAACTCTTTGATATACTTTTCTCTAGATTGAGTCTGACTGTCTAGTTGATTCTCTAGAAAGTATATTAGAGTAAGTCCTCTCAGACTGCCAAACTTTGATATACTCTCTAGTTAGACCCCCGCAATTTCAATATCATTGAGTCGTTGACAATGGCTCTTTCGTTTAAACTAATAAACTCCTTTGTCTGGTTAGATAAATCCAAAACTTGATTACTGAAATAACCAATTTCTATATTCGCAATAAATCAATATAGAACTCAAAGAGTAATTATAAAGCGATGCTGATCTTATACAACTAGACGATCAAGTATATCAAAGATAAACCTGATTCTAGTTGGATCCTAGCCGACCAAGTTCTTTTCACAAGATCAACAAGATATCAAAACTAATAAGAAAATCTTCTTCGTCGTTAAATCTTCAATTGCCTTCAATAACCTGCACAACATAACTTGAATCCTCTTGTGATCAATCACGCTCAAAACGAAGTCTGTTAACAATGGATTATCACAAGATGTTTTTAGATCCGAAAATGGTTCTAAAGATCCCGTCAATACTTTGATCTAGTTTGAGTGACCCTTATATCAGAAGAGAAGGCTCTCAAGAATATTCAAACTAGGTGCAATCAAAGTTTAGACAATCGTTAGTCAATCAAATCAATAATCAAAAACTAAAATAACAATGAAATTATCTAGTTTCCCACCAACGGTACTCGTAGAGATTTTTTATCCCAAAAAAGTCTTTAAATGAGCGGTCGTAAGTTATTTCGCCTAATTATGGTACTTTCCTCTCCGAAAAGACGGATCCACCAGAAACAATACGAATAAAGTTTGCCTGGCTCTTAGGATAGTTTTCTAAAAATGCAAACTCAAGTATTTATAGATCAGGGTTTTCTGGACAATAAGGAAATTCCAAAACCAAAAATATTCTCAAGATATGCAATAAAGTACCTAATTTCGGTTTTGTTATTTCCAATAAATTTCAACCAAATATTTCCAAAATCTCTCATAGAAAACTTCTAGTATTAGTATAACACATTTACTAATAAACATTCTCTGGAATATATGCTTTAATTGCTGGTAATAAAAGCATATAAAATTGAAAATCATTATTAAATGCTTTTCAATATTTCGGTTTGGGATCACCTTGAGCATCAAGGAATATCTTTGAACATTTAATGATAAGAGTTATGTACATGTTCAAATAAGGTCGACATCTGGAAGTTCCTCTCAGCAAACCCTAATTCCAAGATCACACAAAACATAAAGAGATATGTGAATATTGAAACTTGGTTTTGCTCTTTGGAATCAATTATACCAAGCCTCACAATTTAAGTTGTGACTTGTTGTACCATGCTTCCCAAACTAGGTTGTGACCCATTACACCATGCTTCCCAAAAGTAGCTTGTGATCTGTTACAAATTACTTCCCAAATTAGCTTGTGATCGGTTACTGGTGGGCTCGGGGAGGTGTAAAATTAAGCGCAATAAAACGCGGGCCTACAGTAATACCGCAAGTGCACGGTCGTCAGTTGTAGCTCGTGCAAGTACGGGTCGATCCACAGAGATTGGGAGTGTTTTGTAGTGTTTAGCTATTTGGGCTCTAAATTGTTGTTGGGCTTTTGAGTGGTCAATGGGCTTTGAGTACCCTTCTGTTTTGGACTATGGGCTTAGTGAAGTGATCTGGGCCTTGAGCCTCTGAAGTTTACTGGGCTTGTGTGATGATGGGTTCAATGGAGTGAACTGAGCCTTGGGCTCAGTTGGATGAGCCTCAGGTTAAGCTAGGCTTTTCTTGTTCTGAACCTATTTCTGGGCCTTTGGTTGTGAACTAAACCTTGGGCTTTGTAGCTTATGACCTAGGCTTTGGTTAAGTTCAGTGGACTGATGGGCTTTTGGTCTTGAACCTGGGCTTGGTTTGGACTGGTTTGAGCTTGGGCTTTTGGATTGCTGTGAGCCAAGCTCAGTTGCAGCAGCAGCAGCAGTGGAAGGAAAGCAGCAGCAGAAGGGTAATGCAGGCTGTTCAGGGAAGCATAACAGCTGCAGTAGCAGAAGCAGTGCACAACAGCAGGGAAGCAATGCACAGCAGCAGCACAACAAGGCAGTGAATGCAGCAGGAGAAAATAGCAAACAAAATGAAGGACAGGTGAAAGTAAAACAGTGGCAGTGAAGGAATGAGGAAAAGTAAACACAATGCAACAGTGAAGTAAATATGAAAGTACAATGAAACTACAAGCAGAGAACAAAGGAAGTAAACCAAGGCCTAAGCCAAGGGCAGGGGAGATGGTGAAGCTAACAGTGATGACAATGCAAGGCCAAGGCAGTGGCTCTAGGCATACAAATGGAATGGAAAGGGAATTAGCTTGCTATGAGCACCAATTTCTCCCATTGCTCAATCAAAACAATGCATCCTAAGCATACAAATGGAATGGGAAGAGAATTAGCTTGCTATGAGCACTAATTTCTCCCATTGCTCAATCAAATCAGTGCTTCAAAGCTCTAACCTAGCATTCCACTTCTTGACAGTGAATTAAACCTAACAGTGAACTAAACATGGCACTAACATGACATTAAAATTAAACAGGAACACATTTAGAATGGCAAAACAGTAACACACATGTAAACAACACACATTAACATGAACAACAATTTTAACAGAACACATGATTAAACAGGAATTGATTTGAAACTGAAACATAACATAACACAATGGAGTTCATAACAGGAACAACACATAACAACATCACAGTGACATAAAATGGAGAAAATCAAAACATTAAAATGGATAAACAGTGAACAACAAAATGAACATTTAACAGAACTAAGTTCTGGACACTGGCTAGTCCAGCATGCCCATTACATACACCACAGTCCTCAATTTATACCCAAAGAAATTTCCCTCAAATTACAAATTAGGGTTTTCACCCAAATCCCTAAATCCCAAATTTAAAACAGTAAAATTAGGTTTTCAAGAAATTAGGGAAATGGGTCTAACCCATACCCTATTTCTACCTACTCTCTCTTCTCAATTCTCTCTTAGTCGAAATTAGGGTTTTGGTAAAATTTCTCAAATTTGACAGAAGTTAGGGTTCTCGATTTTTACCTGATTTGATGTAGCAACATCAAATTAAACTCGACCGATTCTTCCTCTGACATTGTAGCTTCATTCCCATGCCTTTTCTAGCTTCTCTAGCTCGATCTATCTCATCAGTCTCTTACCTAGGGATAGAATAGGGGAGAGCTTGATGGAATAGATAGGTAGAGAGATAGGGTGGTTGTGATGATGTGGTATTTGGTAGTGACAGTGGAGAGTTGGTGGTGGTACGGCAACATGGTGTCTGCAACTGTCGGGTGTGGAGGAGAAGATGGCGAGAGAGAGAAGGCGAAGTGGAGAAGTGATTAGGTTTTTGGTTTCATTTTGGGTTATATATCCTAGGGTTGTTTCGGTGTTGAGCGAACATATCATTCTTGATGTCCAGCGAGATGAGACCGTGTGATGCATGAGACTGAATTGAATCGGACGGTTAAGAGAGGTTGATATTGAGCGACCGTTGGATGTAGTAGCACAACGAAACTGACGGCTCAAGATGGAGTTAGGTGTTGTGGTGTTAAGCGCAAGTATCGAGATTTGATGCACGATGATGGAGCGACCGTAGGATCTAAATGTGATCTAATCTGAAGGCTTGGAATTTAGGCACTATGGTGTTTTGCAGGGACTTCAGATTTTGATGCACGATGAAGAAGCGACCATTGGATGATGAGATGGATCCAATCTAACGGCTGAGAATGGAGGTGGGTATGGATATAGAAAATGGGTTTGGGTAAGGGTTTTGGGCCTTGGGTATGCCAAGCCCATATCTTCTTTAAGAACAATTCTTCCTTCTTGAGCCCATTCCTAGCTTTTTGGACGTGCGCTCCATTCTTTGCGGCTTCCTTGCGTAATTTCTTCCGGCTTTTCACTACTCTTCAACTCTTTTCCGCTCCGCAAGTTATCCAGACTTTATTTATTACCTAAAAATGCAAAATTAAGTAAGAAAAATATTTATTCTTGAAAACAATGAAAATACAGAATATGGGATAAAATGTAGAATTACTGCACAAAAGATGAGTTAAATGCCAACAAAAAGGGATAGATATATACATTATTTGGCACTCATCAGTTACACCTTGCTTCCTGAAAGTATCTTGTGATCGATTACAACTGACTTTCCTATGTAGCTTGTGACCGGTTACACCTTGCTTCACAAAGTAGTTTGTGACCGACTACAACATGATACACAATATAATCTATGACCATTTATACCTCAAATCTCAACATAAGTCAAGGTAGGTTCTACCTTGTTATCTTGTACTGGTTATCCAAAAGATATTCAATAAAGAACCGGACCAAACATGATTTTCCTTTCGATATTATGAATCAATTTCATACATCTACTTCATTAAATTAATGTAATAATAAATAATTTTCTATGATGAAATCATACATATATCTTACACATAATCAAGTAACTAGATACAATGATTACGTCGACGTCGTATTTAATAAGTTCAAAAGATAAGCGTTATACTTCGTAATTCCTTAATTTCCTTAAAACTTTTATCATAATGATATGACCAAGTCTAATCACTAGAGTATTATACATATACAACTTCTTATTTTATGTTTTCAATATAATACGACTTGAAAGATAAGTTAGAAACGGAAACAAGTTTAGTCAGTATTACTAACCTCAAATGGAAGGATGATGTCTTTGTTGCAGTCGTTACTTCTTCACATTCTTCAGATCTTCGGAGTAATACTTGTACATCTCAACATTCCTAGACTTTCTAGTCTAAACTAAACGAAGTTGACTCTAGTATTTAATCAAGCGACTCTAGATGAGTTTTGATACTAAAATATGACAACCAAACTTTACTTAACAACACTTGGTGGGTTCAACCGAGCTATTCTCTAACAATCTCCCCCTTTGTTAATTTTAGTGACAAAACTCTATTACATATATGGAGACAAAAGAATTACAAATAACTCATTCTTCATACGCTTGATTCGAAGTTTCAATAGCACAATATGTTGCACATATTCAAAAAATAAATGACGATGTTGACATTTGAATAACAAAAGCTTTACTCCCCCTAAAGGAAAGTTAGGTAAATATTCAATCCGAACATCTTTCTCCCCCTTAGTTTATGCTTTACTCTTTCTTTAGATATAACGTATAAGCACATATATCCTTTCCTAGTGACTAAAAATCACTTTTTTACTCCATATATTTCTCCCCCTTTTTGTCATAAAAATGACAAAGAAACGAACAAACAAAAGATAAAATCGAAAGGATCTTACAAATCCATAAGACTTGTACAACCTATATATAAGAGTAAGCACGAAGGTTTCACATACCATTTTAGAGAACCAGTACTAAAACTGAAACTATAAAAGTAATCTAGATTTTAGTATGTTATCAAGGAAATAGTTTCCCGAAGAAATTTTCCCTTAGTCCGACAAACCGACTAAGATAACTTAGCACTTTTTTCGAACTGATTACGTATGTGTAATCGTTTATTTTGATAAGACACAAATAAAGATCAAAATTAACTTTATTTCTCTTATCAGGCTCTAATTATTCCATAAGATAACTTATACCTTCCTTTAGACAAGACAAACACTAGGTTAGTTAACTAGTTTTTCTTGTCAAGGATTTTGGTTAGACTTGAATAAACGAATCCTACATTTGATAAGTCTAACTAAGATCATAATTAACTTAAATTCTCTTATTCGGAATCAAATGGACTAAACAAATGACCCCGTAATTTTTGTTAAGCAAAAATAATAGATACAAATCAAATAAATTGACCCGCCATAGTTTTTCTCAACCCGAAGTAATTGAAACAAAGATAATCCAAGGTAAGCACCGCAATTGCACCGAATTTCGTTAAGAAAAACACTTGATACCAAATAATAATGAAGATACCAAATCATTAAGTCAATAAGATTGACACAGGTTTTCTTAACCGGAAACAATTGAATCACAATTATCAAACCATACAACATATTGGAACATATCAATTGTACCGGGTTTTTTTTAAGCAAAAGAAAAATATAGGCAATAAAATCAAGTTTTTCTTAAATAGTAAAAACGATTAACTAACAAATAAAAATCGTTACCTCGATTTTTGCATCCACTTATCCCAGAAAGATATATCATTTAAGCACCATTTCAATAAGAACTCTCCCCCTGTTTGTTGACATCCTCTCGCAAGAACAAAAGAACAACAACAAAAGAAACCTTTACCAGAGAAAGGTTGAAATTGGTTTTAACTAATGCGTGCTAATAGCAAAAGTTTAAAATCGAAAATCTCATGGTACTAATGTACCACAACAACACCAATAGGCTTCCTGAGATTTTTGAAGGTTGCTCTGTCTAGTGGTTTTGTAAGGATATCATATATTTGTCGTTCAGAAGGAACATATTCTAGTTTGATAACCCCATTCTCATTCAATTATCGAATAAAATGATATCTGATATCAATATGTTTAGTATGGGAATGTTCAACTAGATTTTTTGTTAGACGAATGGCACTTGTTTTATCGCAAGAAATACTCATAGAAGATATATTTATGCCATAGTCAATGAGCATTTGCTTCATCCATAGAAATTGAGTACAACAGGTGTTAGAGCATTGCTCTGTTGAACCCACCAAGCGTTGGTATGTCAAGTTTGGTTGTCATATTTTAGTGAATCAAAACTCATGTTAAGAGTTGCTTGATTATGTACTAGAGTCAAACTTCGTATAGGTTAGCTTGAAAGCATTAGGATATAAGACATTACAAGTATTGCGAAGTCTTAAAGACGTGAAGAAGCAAGGAGCTAAAACGAAAAAAATCATCCTTCCACTTGAGGTTAGTGATATTTGACTTGAGCTGTTTCATTACTTAACGTATCTTTCAAGTCGTGCATATTAAAAACATAACTGCGAAGCATATATGAACTCTATATAAATTCACTAACGGTGGTTGAAATCTGAGTGCACCTAGTTTGTTTATTCTTGAGAATCTTCTCTTCTGATATAAGATTCACTCAAACTAGCTCAGAGTTTCGACAGGGATCTTTAGACTGTTGTTAGTTCTAAAGACGATCTTGTGATAATCCATTGTTAACAGACTCCGTTATGTACGTGATTGATCACAAGAGATTCAAGTGATTGTGTGCAGGTTTTTATTGAAGATTTAAGAAGATTTGGATACAAAGAAGATATTGAAGATCTGACTTGGGTTTTATAATCTTTGGTGTGCACAATACTTGTTTGGGTAAAAGAGGATCCAATTAATAATCGGTTATCCTTGTGGTAGATTGGATTGATTAGCTGAGTAGATCGGTACCAACATGGTTCTTCGGATTAAAGGTGTTGTTGGCTTAATCTTAAACGATTACCTTTGGGTGATTGAACATAAGATAGATCTAGACCCGAAGGAGTTTATGTTGAGATAAAAGGAAGAGCCTTTGTCTGACCCATATCACTTAGTTGAATAGAGTTGATACCAAATAGATTTCTTCTTCCTTTACTGTTTGGAATACGAACCAAAGGGATTGTTCCAAGTGCGTGACTTATTCATAAGTTGGAGGCGTGGGAATACAGACGGAACTAGGTGAACTATAGGGTTAGTTACTTGGTCTCAACTATACAAAGTTAGTGTAATTTTGTGTAGCGGCTTAATCCTGAGAGTATTCAATTCTGGACTAGGTCCCGGGGTTTTTTATGCATTTGTGGTTTCCTCGTTAAAAAATCTTGTTGCGTCATTTACTTTTATATTCCGCATTATAATTGTTTTATTATAATTAAAATAAATTACACACACGTTAATTCCTATTTACTTGATAAGCAATCATATTGTGTTTGGTTAAGTCTGAACCTTTATATCAAGTAAACATACTTAATTGTTGTATTGTCTCGATCTCGTATCCATAGACGATCACACGAAGTGTGAAACGATTAGTTGTACTGTCTCGACTCAGTCCATAGACAAACACTTTCGGAGAAAGGACTTATAGGTAGGAAAAGTTTTAGCTTGAGGTATATTTGGGTACCCTCGCCTTTTCAATTGGTATCATAGAAGGCAAACACGAAAAGATCTAACAATCTGTGTTTGATGCGATCCAACCTATAAGATATGGGTCAAGGAAAAGTTAAGCGAGAGCGAAGACTTAAGAAAGGCTCAGTTAACGTATCGCAAGACGTTGAAATTTTTTATTTTAAGAAATGCTTAAAAGGAGTTTCTTCATCATGTTCTACTTGCTCTTCTGAGAATAATTCTGAATGTTCTCTAGACGATACTAAGTTAAGCCCTGTATTCGAAATCAACGATTCAGACTCTGAAAAATATCTTTTTAATAACGAGAATTTTTTGAGTTCTATGCTTGAGATTTCTGATGAAAGATCAAGTGTAAAAACATCTAAACTAAAGTAATTAAGCAAACAATTTATTTTTTGTTCTAATGAAATTCTTTCAACACTTGAAAGAGAACGAGATTTAACTTTAAAGTTTGAAAATCTCAATGAAAAACATAACCTGCTGGAAGAAGAATACTTACAAAAATTGCTTATTTACCAAAAGGTATTTGAGGAAAAACATGATGTTTCTAAAGAAATTAAAATTGAATTTGAAAGGATGCATCAAGATCACAAAAAGTTTAGGGAAGATACTTCTCAACAAATACAGGGTCTTGAAGAAAAACTTGTTGAATCCGATGCAAGTATTAACTCTCAACAAAAGAGTTTTGAAGAGAAAGAAGGTGAATATCTCTCCCGAAGAAAACGCCTTGAAGCTGATATAGCTAGTGCTCTTGATAAAATCAAGATGTTGGAAGAAAAAAACTTGGACCTTAAAAAGTTCAATGCTAGTTCAAACAATTTAACCTCAATGTTAGAAGCAAGTAGAAATCATCGTGATACACGAGGATTGGTTTATAAGGGAATAGATGCTTCAAATATTAGCAAAGAGGTAAAATTTGTTAAATCTACAAATTCTTCTCATTCAGAGGCTTCCACTGATGACAATGATGCTCTTATTTCTTGTAAAGAAGAAAAGTCTGTCAAGCCTAAGAATAATGTTCAACCAGCAGCAATCAAAGAGAGTACTTCTGCTAATGTCAAGAAAGCAACAACGTTGAACAAGGATCATAAGAAGAAGAAGAAGAAAACTCGTCGTGCTCCAATGCAAGAGGATCCACAAAGAGGTAACATTAAAACTCATACTTCGTATATTTATGCTGAGAATTGTTTTTATTGTGGTCATAAAGGACACTTGCAATTGGGATGCAAAGTTCGTAAGATGAAATATGCATTTTCTAGTGTATCAAACGAATTGGCTAATTTTTATCCTCATAAGAACTCAGATCGGTATTGTCCTAAGTTTAGCAAAAGAATTATTATAATGATAGTTCAAATTTTGCATATCACTCGACAAGGTCATTTCATAAAAGGCCAAATTATAGAAAGAGAGATGACTTTTTAAATGCAAAAACAAGATCTGATGTTCCAAATTGGAAAAAGGGTTATTCGAAAAATGTTCAAAAGGACAATGATCCTAATGGTATGAAGGAGAAAGTTGCTCCTGCGAAACCCAACTCTAAATGGGTCCCAAAGTCCTCCATAGCCAAGAAGGGACCAAAAGTTAGTCACAAGAATGACTCTCAGTTGTTAACTTTTGGTGACAATAATTACAAGAGTCTTCTTGAAAGGATAATTTAATGACCCCAAAGCTAGCAGCTGACTAATCAAAGAGATTAACTAATAAAGAGGCACTAAGAATCTAAATCATTTACTTAAACATTCAATTAAGAAATATGCTACAAAACTTAACCCAAAATTAGCCCCGCTCAGAAATATATATATACATGAACTCCTCTCAAATGATACATATACAATAGTTTTTTGGTTTGAAAATAAAACATACAACATAATAAACATGGTAATATTTAACTAATTAACGGAGTCAACTCCTCGAAGCTTTCGATGCGCAACTCTGATCTGTCTCTGAAACTGAAAGTGGTAATGGGTGAGCACATCATCCCTAAAAGGGGTGCCCAGCAGGAATAATATTTAAATTTCAAGTAATCATGGAAAGATTTGGGAAACAATGTTTTCCCAAACATTAAAAAGTGACCAAGTCACTGAAATAACAACATGTATATGGATAAACTCCTTCTTCAAACAATGTATAATATTCGTGCTAACCACACTCATTAGATACTGATATCACCAAGACCATGATGACCCACTTCTAAGCATAAAAACAGAATTCATGTAGATATAATTGTGAAGGAGCGTATCCTATATACCACAAGTGGAAATTCTCATTTCCCATAACAATTCATAATGACGAACAAAGCATTACAAGTCATTTCCAAATCGTGGAAAGATTCACATAACCAACAGAATTATCATAATGCAATTTAAACAAACCATGGAATGCACGGACAGACAGTGTATGAGTTTGTTAAGCATAAACTTTTGTAAAAGCGACAATAATGGTTACAAAAGAGTCAAATGTATTCCCACCTCTTTTGATGAAAAACCAAGCCTACCTCGAGATCCACTATCCACTGGTTCGTCCTTTGAATCGATCGTTGTGAATAACTAACTGTTAATCAAATAAGCACTCTAAGAGTTTAGCCAAAAGGATCATACACGTCTAACTAATGGTTCTAAGTTCATTTATTTATCATTATGTATCTTTAGCATAGATAAGGTTTACTAATTGAATTAGGTTGGTTTTATAGTCCGATAGCTAAGTCTTATAAATATCTACACACTGTAGAAGGACTCAAAGGCTAAATTTGACCACAAAGCTCCAATACATGTTCCTTAGGAAAACTGGCTATAAGCCCAAGTTTATTAAATAGTCTCATTAAACTAAGGCTCAGTCTAATTTGATCAACCAACGGTCACTAACTGTCAAACTAATAGTCAGCGGGTCTCTAACAGTCAACGTCGAAGTTCAGGTCAAGATCCAGGGTCAAATAGTCAAAGTCTAAATCGGTCAACTGGGTCAATACATCAACAGAGTCGACTCGGTCAAAGTCTACTGAGTCAAATCTAGTTAACTCAGTCAGACACACTAAAACAGATTAACTAAGTCTGAGAATCAACTAGCTAGATGATGTGATTTGTAGATAGTAGTAAAAAGTGATTCGATTCTCAAACTTGTGAAGGATAACTTTAGACTTAAATTCAAAACTAAATAGAAAACTCATTAATAATTATAAAAAACACTGACAAAGTTGGTATCAATATTAAAATAATACCGAGGCTAAGATTCCACTATTTTCCAAGTTCAAAGTGATTTGGTCCAAATATTTATATTCATGCAATTTTCTTGTTTAATTTGATTCTAAGATATTGCAATTAATAGATTTTCAATAGTAATAATTATAAATACCAAGTATGAAGCATCAAGAGTCTATAAACTAAGCATACTCCATCAAAATAGATCACAATCACTCAAATAAAAATCATATTCAATAATAGTTCAAGGCAAATAATCATAATAATAATTGCAATAAATTAAATAAAATAGATTATACCGTTTTTTGTTGGAAAAATAGCTTCCTCTATCGCCTCAGCAATGGCGTGTAGCTCCTCATCTTAATCATGATCTCAAAATAATTGTTATGGCTCAAAAGATGATTAAAAATATGAAAAGTGATAATACAGACGATTCGCAACAGTTTGCTGGTGTTGCAGAATCACTGTTACAGGGAGAAATAGTAGCTAAAGACCTAATGCAACCGCTGTGATGAACGACACATAGGTACTGTTGTGAAACAACGATAGTTTGCTGCGACAGTTGTTTGTGCGTCAATGTTTTTCGTGTTCTTGGTGCAGCAGCAGAAAACAATTTTCAACTCTTGATTTCGGCTCTCTATTCTCCTCTAAACTTCTCCTAAGGTTGCGTACCTCTTATATGACTTATCCCCTCTCCTTTTATAGGCCACAGCTCGATTAAATCTCCCCCAAAATCTTGGTTTATCTCCACAGCAAGTTTCGGAGTTTTCTTTCTGCCAAACTCTCTTCACGCGTATTTGACCTCTCTCAATACTTCAAAACTCTTTATTAGATAACTACGAATGTTGGGGAAGCTTATCTAGCCTTTAATCTCCCTGAATTGTCGAAAAATACTCCAACAGCAACACGTGACCACAACACCTTTGTTTCCTTCTCCCAGTCGATCTAACCCAATTCATTCGATCTAATCACATATACCGACCCTATTATGCTCTAGGAAGTCCAGCCCAACAAAAATCCGAGATTGAATCTCCTTAAATCTTCCCAAGAATGCGAACCCTAATCTGCATGCATGCTGGTTTGTTTTACCGCTAAATTTGAAATTTGAATTTGTGAAGAAATGGGGCGCCCCCTATCCAGAATAAGGGTGCCTTTAGCAGATGCCTTGAGGAGTGTCCTGGGGGTGCCCCTTATCCAAACCGGGGGTCCGAATAGCAAGTGTCCTCCGGGTGCTTTCCGACAACTTTCCGAGCCAATTTTTTCCAAAAATGTTTATTGGCCAAAAATACCTACAAATAAACAAAACACCATAATAAGTACAAAATGAGCCCTAACAATATATAGAATCGAGACAAATCGGACACAAAAATGTGTCTATCAAATACCCCCAAACCTATTATTTGCTAGTCCTCGAGAAAAAATAAAATAGAAATAAAATCCTAACTCACTGTCGCAGGCATCGTCGATTGCATTTAGCGTATGCAATAAGCCTTTAAACCCTTAGGTGTCTCTAGTGGCGGAGTGTTGTGTCCGGAGGGCTTACCAGAGGTATACCCACAAAACCTTTATACTCCAGACCCTATCTATCTACACAGAACCTTGGAAGGAACTAAAGAATCTCCTTGGTTGGCATACTTATTGACTACAGGAGGAAGTACCTTGATGCAAAATTCCAATTGTTGTACACCAGTTCGCACTCAAGCATACTAAAATTCATATAAAGTGACAGAGCACTACTCAGATAGTCGCATCCAAACTCAGAATCAAACAAATCACATGGATAGATTAAGAAGATGGATATAGAAAAACATAGATGGTTTTGATGTTGACTAAGATGAACGGTGTTTCTCATATCTATCTGAAGGCCACTGTCATAATGAACCTATCCTAATGGATTGAGATACCGGTCTGACTAATATCAACACAATGGAATATACAAGGGTAACAGTGGTCGATAATCCTAACTCTAGGTCAACACAACTAGCATATACAAGGGTTCCAGTAGTCGACTTTATTGAATTTATTCCAGTTGGTCTGATGGTCTGGTCTCAATTTCTCTTGAATCGTGAGCCCCACCTAATCACTTAGAGAAACATATTTTAAAAATAAAGAAAAAAAATAAAAGTAGAAGTGAAAAGGACTCAATAAGATATGGCGAAACTACCATGTTATTTCTAACACCTGAGCTCCGTGCTTTTATGAATAGACTCTTTAGATGTTTCCATCTAATCAGATTGGTCCCTCAACTCCTACAACCAAAATGCTTCCATCCAATTAGATTGGGTAGTGCCATCCTTAATAAAGATAAATTTCTAGCCTCTGGAGTTTATTTATTGCAAAGAAAAGGTAACAAAAAGTTCTACCCCACCCACAAACTTAAATCTAACATTGTCCTCAATGTTTATAATTAAAAAACAGTACCAAAAATATAAGTAACATGAGGAAATAGTAAAGAGAGAAGTCGGAAAGATAGTACATGGGTGAAGTGTAACCAAAAACCTACAAAAATAATATACAACATACAAAATCGCCTCGATGTTCAATCAAGGTAAACAGGGTCCTCCAGAGGGACCTCCTCAACATCACCTGTAGGAAAAGGCTCTAGAAAGGGCTACAATCGCTGACGGTTAACCTTCGAAGAACTACTACCATCTGGTGTCTCAATCTCAACGGTGCCATGAGAAAAACAGTACGGACCACAAAAGGACCGGTCCATCGAGAGCGCAACTTCGATGCAACCGAGTGTCATATAGAAGAACTTTTTGACCTGGAAAAATTGACTTTCGTAAAATATTCGTATCATGCACAAGTTTCATTTTGTTCTTATACTCCTTAGCACTATCATATGCATCTCTACGAATCTCGTCCAACTCATTGAGCTGGAGCTTTCTTTGAGCTCTTACCTTGTCAAGTGAAAAGTTTAAGTTCTTAATAGCCCAATAGGCTCGATGCTCCAACTCAACAGGCAGGTGACATGCCAAATACTAAACGATAAGGTGATATTCCAATGGGTGTCTTAAACGCAGTACGGTAAGCCCATAAGGCATCAGTAAGCCTCGACGACCAGTCTTTCCTGTTTGGATTAACTGTTTTCTCTATAATACGTTTAATTTCCATATTGGAAACCTCTACCTGACCACTAGTCTGAGGGTGATATGGGGTTGCTATTTTATGGGTAATACCGTATTGTTTCATTAAAAGAGCAAACAGTCTACTACAAAAGTGTGAACCTCCATCACTAATTATAGCTCGCGGCGTACCAAAACGTGTAAGTATATTCTCTTTCAAAAACTAGACTACAACCCTGTGGTCATTTGTTTTACACAGAACCGCCTCAACCCACTTAGACACATAGTCTACAGCGACAAGTATGTAAAGATAACCAAACTAAATAGGAAATGGACCCATAAAATCAATGCCCCACACATCAAAGACCTCAATCACTAAAATAGGGTTCAAAGGAATCATATTTCTATGTGAAATGGTTCCTAACTTCTGGCAACGCTCACAAGAAACACGATGACTATGGGAATCTTTAAACAACGAAGGCCAGTAAAATCCACACTGCAAAATCTTAGCAGCAGTCTTCTTAGCACTAAAATGATCCCCACATGCATGTTCATGACAAAAGGAGATAATATTAGACTGGTCACTCTCAGATACACATCTCCTAATAATCTGGTTCGGACAATACTTAAACAGATAAGGATCGTCCCAAAAGAAATGCTTAACCTCGGCTAAAAACCTAGAACGATCTTGCTTACCCCAATTTTGAGGCATTCGACCAGTAACAAGATAATTCACTATATTTGCATACCAAGGTGATTGGGAAACATAGAACAATTATTCATCAGGAAAACTATCCCTTATAGGAAGGGAATTATTAGGGGAACTAACAACTAGCCTAGACAAGTGGTCTGCTACCACATTCTCTGCACCCTTTTTGTCTCTAATGTCTGGACAAAATTCTTGTAACAAAAGGATCCATCTAATCAATCTAGGTTTGGTATCCTTCTTAGACAAAAGGTATTTCAAAGCAGCATGATCAGTATAGATTACGATCTTAAAACCTAATAAATAGGATCTAAACTTATCCAAGGCAAACACGATGGCTAGCAATTCCTTCTCGGTAGTTGTATAGTTCATTTGGGCATCATTCAGAGTTTTGCTATCATAGTAAATCACATGGAGTAATTTGTTTTCTCGCTGACCTAGCACAACGCCTATAGCATAATATGAAGCATCACACATAATTTCAAAGGATAGGTTCCAGTTAGGTGCCTGGACTATCGGGGCAGTAGTGAGTAAAGTCTTAAGCTTATCAAAAGCCTTTAAGCAAGCATCATCAAAGACAAACTTAGCATCCTTTGCAAGCAAATTGCAAAGAGGTATAGAAATCAAGCTAAAATCCTTAATGAATCGACAGTAAAAACCTGCATGCCCTAAGAATGACCTAATATCTTTTACGGTTTTTAGGACCTGTAGAGTCTTAATAAGGTCAATTTTGGATTTGTCTACCTCTATGCCCTTTGAAGAAACGATGTGCCCTAAAACAATTCCTGATTCAACCATGAAATGGCATTTTTCCCAATTAAGCACTAAATTCTTTTCCTTACACCTAGTCAACACTAATGTCAAATGATGCAAGTACTCATCAAAAGACGAACCAAATACTGAAAAATCATCCATAAAGACCTCTAAAAACTGTTCTACCATATCAGAAAATATGCTCATCATACAACGCTGGAAAGTCGCAGGGGCATAACATAACCCGAAAGGCATGCGTCTATACGCAAAGGTACCAAAGGGACAGGTAAAATTGGTTTTCTCTTGGTCTTCTGGGGCAATAACGATCTGATTATAACTGGAGTAGCCATCTAAGAAGAAATAGTGACTATGTCCAGCTAATCGCTCTAGCATTTGGTCGATAAAAGGAAGAGGAAAGTGATCCTTCCTTGTAACCTTGTTCAATTTACTATAGTCAATACAAACACGCCATCCTGTGGTCACTCGGGTTGGGATTAATTCATTATTATCATTATGGACTACAGTGATACCTGATTTCTTGGGGACAACCTGAACAGGGATGACCCACTTACTGTCTGAAATTGGGTAAATAATACCCGCATCTAACAACTTAAGAACCTCTTTTCGAACTACCTCTTTCATGTTAGGGTTCAGTCGACGTTGCATCTCCCTAGAAGGTTTGGAGTCTTCCTCTAAATGAATCTGATGCATACATACAGTTGGACTTATACCCTTAATGTCTGCTATAGTCCACCCTAAAGCTTCCTTATTGTTTTGAAGTACTTTTACTAGTCTAATTTCCTGATCACTATCCAAATCGGAAGCTACAATCACAGGTAAAGTATCAGATGGGCCTAAAAACACATACTTTAGAGTATCGGGTAGTGGTTTAAATCCAACTTTGGGGGCTCTTCTAAAGAAGGAATTAGGGTAGTCTCAGAAACTGGTAACTGTTCGAACCTAGCTTTCCATCTATCAGTGTCTAACACGGGGGTAGAATCTAATAGAGCATTCACTTGTTCAACAGTGCTATCGTCATCAAAATCTAAACCAAAATGGGATAGACAACTTTCTAATGGGTCTTAAAATAAAATGTTTGGTAATGACTTCTGAACTAAGGCTTCTATCATGTTCACCTCTTCAACACATGTGTCATCTAGCTCATAAGGTAGCTTACTGACATTAAAAATGTTCATCTCTATAGTCATATTACCAAAAGATAAATTCATCACACCATTTCGACAGTTAATGATCGCATTCGACGTAGCTAAAAACGGGCGGCCTAAAATCACAGGTATCTGGTTCTCTGGGTCAGAGACAGGTTGAGTATCTAGGACCACGAAATCCACTAGATAAATAAACTTGTCGACCTCAATAAGGACATCCACAATAACACCTCGAGAAATTTTAACAGACTTATCATCTAACTGCATTGTTATATGAATAGGTTTCATTTCACCAAGTCCTAGCTGTAATTACACATGGTACGGAAGTAGGTTCACACTGGCTCCTAAGTCAAGTAAAGCTTTTTCTACCCGGTGTTTGCCTATTATACGAGCAATGGTAGGGGAACCTGGGTCTTTGTACTTTGGAGTTGTAGTGTTTTGAATAATTGAACTTACGTGACTAGCTAAAAAGGCTTTCTCATGGATGCTAAGTTTTCGCTTTCGCGTACACATATCCTTAAGGAACTTGGCATAAGAAGGAATTTTCCTAATTGCATCTAATAAAGGAAGGTTTATGGTAACTTGCTTAAAAACCTCCAATATGTCATTAAAGTTCGATTCCTTCTTTTTTGGTACTAATACCTGAGGAAATGAGGCTTTAGGCACAGAATCGGACCTCTCAGGAACTGAGTTGGCATCATCAGAAATTTTATCAGTTTCCTTCGCTAGTGGTCCTGAGGGGTGAACTACAGTATGTTCACTATCGGGCATGGTTACCTGATTGTCTACTATTCTACCACTCCTAAGGGTTCTAATAACATTCAATTGATTCGATGGCTTTGTACCTACTTCATGAACTCCTCTAAGATTGGGATTAGTCTGACTAGGGAACCTACCATTATCTCTCTCACTTAAGGTCTTAGCTATTTGGCTGACTTGAAGTTCTAACTTAGCAAGGCTCTGAGTATTAGTTTGAAAATTCTGCTTGGTTTCTTGTTGAAAACTAACATGGCTCTGTGCTAACATTTCCTGAGTTTTTGCTAACATCTTAATAGATTCCCCTAAGCTAGTCATTTTATTTTCTGGGCCTGATGTATTCCTAGTGTAGCCAAAACCTGGGGGAGCATTAGAATTATTAGTACTGACCCTGACTCTGGCCCTTAGACCATGAAAAGTTCGGATGGTTTCTCCAACCAGGATTATAGGTTTCTGAATATGGGTCAAACTTCTGACGATTATCAAACCTAATGCTATTATATAGAGCATTGGCTTGCTCTTCATTATTCTGGCCTTCCCAAAAAGGCTCCAATCTACCACTAGTGTTACCCACTTCTAAAGCTTCTAACCTTTTCGCTATAGCAACAATTTTGGCCTCTGATTCATAGCCTCCTTCTACCCTATTAACGTTTCCTCTGCCGAGAAGAATTGTTTTTTGGGGTCCCTTACTTTCCTATTGTTGGGTCTTTTCGGCGACTTCATGCAAATATGTCATCGCGTCATCAACTATATGTTTCTCAAATCCACCAATACACATAGATTCTACTGTGGTTGTAGTGGGATAATCTAAACCCTCATAAAGGATCTGAACTAACCTAACCTTCTCTAAACCATGATGAGGACATTGGGATAATAAATCATTGAACCTTTCCAAATACCTATACAAAGTTTCTCCCTCCTATTGAGAAAACGTGCAGATTTGCGTCCTAATAGACGATGTTTTGTGCCTAGGGAAAAACTTGTTCAAAAAGGCAGATGTAAGTTGTTCATACGTTTCGATTGACCCGGAAACCAAACTATATAGCCACGATTTAGCTTTATCTTTTAGGGAAAATGGGAATAACCTAAGTTTCAAAGCATCATCATCTAGGTTTCTAATCCTGAGGGTACTACAAATTTCCTCAAAGTCCCTAACATGGAAATAGGGGTTTTCATTTTCTTTCCCTAAAAAGATTGGGAGCAGCTGTAAGGTCTCAGGTTTAAGTTCATAAGTTGCTTCCGTCTCAGCTAACCTGATACATGAGGGACGAGTAGTCCTAGTTGGATTCAACAAAGCTTTCAAAGTTGCCATTTCTGGCGCTATCGGAGCAACATGGATTCTCTCCTCAGTCAAAGGACGTTCAAAAACAGACTCTTCAAAAGTCGTACTCTCTAGATTAAGGTAATCGAGACGCTTAGAACTACTAGGTTTCTCTTTAACAAATCTACCTAGTGCGTCTCTTTTACGTTCAGGCATACAATAGAATTTTCTAAATTGGAAGGATAAGCAAACACAGATCAAGTCCGACTCAACCAAATCAAACCTATTGATTTCTAGCAAACAAAAAGCATGATGGCTCCACTTAGATTGTTTCTAAACAAGCTTCTAATCCTTCGAACGGGAATTCGTTACAATTTAAGAAAACCCCTCTGGAATCAATCCGAGTTAAAGTAAGTTGAATAGAGGCGAGGGAAGCTCGGTGGAGCTTTGATACCCAAGGCCTCACCGGTATTACAAGGCGGCGCAGTCGCGCGTTCAACTTACATAAACCGTCAAGAACTTCGAAGTATGCTTAAAAGAGTAACCAATATTTTTCGAATGACTTTCCTGTTAAGCTCGTTACCCTATCGGTCTCGTTCTAGTCAAAATTTTAGGCTTAGGTTCGTGTAGGTTACGTGTTCCTAAAGCGGGCAAGAAGAGAACGGTGATGAAATTCGAACCCTTATCTTGTACGGTCAGGCCTTGCCCTTTACTAGAAAAATAAATGTTTGTATTTAGTCCTCAACATATATGCATACGAAGGAGTCCAGTAACTCGTTGACAGGGGATTCGCGAGTGTTTAGAATCTTACTTCCCGTTCCAGACGAGGGATGAATCGGTTGTAGTCGACTCGGGCCACTGACTCCGATGTCAAGTGTACGAACCCAAGGTGCAGAGACAATATCGTAATTGTCCTCCTTCTCTGCAAACAGTTTATATTTAAAGTACCCTTCCGTAGGGTAATAAAAAAATAATGTCCCAAAGTCCAAAATTACAAAAGTCCAAAAAGAAAAGAAAAATTACGAAAATGATAAACCCTAATACAGTTTTTTTTTCTAAAAGAAAATAAACAAACCCTAAACTAAAATTGTCTAAAATAAAATTGTCTTCTTTTCTGTTCTTTTTGCTTTAATCTTTAGCTCCAAGTCTTTATGAAATCACCAAACTCTTTGGCTCAATTTTTTTTTATGATCCAGAACCTGTAGACACAAGATAAATACCCAAAAACATAAAAAAGAACAAAAAAAATAATAAAAAAAAATCTAAAACCCTAAAAACAAATCCGCGTCGGCGGCGCCAAAAATTGATGTGATTTATAGATAGTGGTAAAAAGTAATTCGATTCTCGAACTTGTGAAGGATAACTTTAGACTTAAATTCAAAACTAAATAGAAAACTCATTAATAATTATAACAAACACTGACAAAGTTGGTATCAATATTAAAAGAACACTGAGGCTAAGATTCCACTATTTTCCAAGTTCAAAGTGATTTGGTCCAAATATTTATATTCATGCAATTTTCTCGTTTAATTTGATTCTAAAATATTGCAACTAATAGATTTTCAAAAGTAATAATTGTAAATACCAAGTATGAAGCATCAAGAGTCTATAAACTAAGCATACTCCATCAAAATATATCACAATCACTCAAATAAAAATCATATTCAATAATAGTTCAAGGCAAATAATCATAATAATAATTGCAATAAATTAAATAAAATAGATTGTACCTTTTTTTGTTGGAAAAATAGCTTCCTCTATCGTCTCAGCAATGGGTTTAGCTCCTCATATTAATCATGATCTCAAAATAATTGTTTATGACTCAAAAAATAATTAAAAAGATGAAAAGTGATAATACAGACGATTCGCAACCGTTTGTTGGTGTTGCAGAATCACTATTACAGGGAGAAATAGTAGCTAAAGGCCTAACGCAACCGCTGTGATGAACGACACATAGGTACTGTTGTGAAACAACGATTGTTTGCTGCAACAGTTGCTTGTGCGTCAATGTTCTTCGTGTTCTTGGTGCAGCAGCAGAAAACAATTTTCAACTCGTGATTTCGGCTATCTATTCTCCTCTAAACTTCTCCTAAGGTTGCGTACCTCTTATATGACTTATCCCCTCTCCTTTTATAGGCCACAACTCGATTAAATCTCCCCCAAAATCTTGGTTTATCTCCACATCAAGTTTCGGAGTTTTCTTTCTGCCAAACTCTCTTCACGCATATTTGACCTCTCCCAATACTTCCAAACTCTTTATTAGATAACTACGAATGTTGGGGAAGCTTTTCTAGCCTTTAATCTCCCTGAATTGTCGAAAATTACTCCAACAGCAACCCGTGACCACAACACCTCTGTTTCCTTCTCCCGGTCGATCTAACCCAATTCATTCGATCTAATCACATATACCGACCCTATTATGCTCTAAGAAGTCCAGCCCAACAAAAATCCGAGATTGAATCTCCTTAAATCTTCCCAAGAATGCGAACCCTCATCTGCATGCATGCTGGTTTGTTTTACCGCCAAATTTGAAATTTGAATTTGTGAAGAAGGGGCCCCCTATCCAGAGTAGGGTGCTTTTACCAGCTGTCTTAAGGAGTGTCCTGGGTGCCCTTTATCCAAACCGGGGGTCCGAATAGCAAGGGTCCTCCTGGTGCTTTACGACAACTTTTCGAGCCAATTTTTTCCAAAAATGTTTATGGGCCAAAAATACCTACAAATAAATAAAACACCATAGTAAGTACAAAAATGAGCCCTACCAATATATAGAATCGAGACAAATCGGACACAAAAATGTTTCTATCACTAGACAGCTGACAGGTCTGAATCACATAAGCTTGTTGGTTCTGTGAAACTAACAATTCAAATACCATCTTACAACATTACAACAATACATATAAAATTGAAATACAACTTCATAATTTAACTACAACTAAAAACTTAGGTTTACCTGCAAATGCAGTTGCAAGCTTCCAGTAGAGAGACAACTCAGAAGATTCAATTAACCCTCGTTCTAACATTTCAATCACACATCTCATCTTGAAAAACACATAGTCACCTTCATACACATCAGACCCAGCTTATATAAACACTAACAATTTCAGTTGAGACCAACACCATCTGCTAATGCCTTCATTAACAGTTGCACTTCATTCTTCCCAATGTATATCACTCCACTGAACTTTACCCCATCTCATATCCCCATCAACATTGGCATGTAATTGCAATACCTTCCATTGTATTTACCAAACTCAGGTCATCCTAAGACTACAATACAACTCCATCCCCAGACCATGAACTGAACTCCATTATCACTTCTGTACATCTAACATTTATTCATCCACAACTCCAGATTTCTTCCCTGCATCCTACAACACCACCAATACAATTCTAATACTAGGTTCAGCTCATACTACTCAAGCTTGTTCATCAGCAATGTCTACACACACTCATTCATTCTAAATCAAACCATCATCACATGCATCTCCATTTCAGCACCACTACTTCCACCTGCAATACTAGTTAATCTGCACTTCAGCTCAACAACCACTCTACCAACACAGTTCATGTAACAACATCAACACCAGTTCAGCACTAGACCACTAACTCCTTCTCTGCACTACACAATACCAATTCTACGACAAACACAACTCCACCTGAATGCATACCAACCTGCAGTATTCATGCCCCTTGTAGAACTCTAAACATTCTCAATTATTGCATTAACTCAGATATTTTCCCTAGTTTACTCAACTAATTCATAACAACTCCAATTCCTGCACACTCAAATTTCAATTCAAAGTGCATCCAACAAATATCCAAATTCGATAATTCAAAATTAAATTCGATTCAACTCTATTTGGTAAAAAGAGGTTACCTCAAACAGTGACTCCAGACTATTCTTCTGCAACTGTGATTCAACACATGAACCCTAAATCTATGCTCTATCAAGAACCCTAATTCACTGATTCAATTTCCTAGAGAAACTGCAATTAAACCCAATACATCCACTTATTCTTCGATTCAGAACAAACCCACCATTAATTCAATCCTCTAAACCATTAACTTCATCTTCAAACTCTCTATGAACTTTTCTTATGAACCCTAGCTCTTGATTCGATTCTCAAATCAACTTCAGAACAACCCCATAACTTCCATCAAACACCAATTAAGAACGAACACATCTTCAATTTCATCTTATCCATCACCAATTCGAAACCCCAATTCATAATCACGGAAAACCCCAGCTTGGCTCCCTGAATCATCTTTTCTTCTTCATCAACAACAACCTAGACTCCTCCATCATCTATACATCTTCATCATATGCTCACTAGCTTCAACAAATGATTCTCTCAAATCTTACCTCAAAGTCATCTCTTGGTTTCGAACAGAAGAAGGGAGGAGAAGAAGAAAGAAGAAACGAGGAGATAAGAATAATGAAGAAAGAAGGGAAAGAAAAGAGAGTAAGTTAATATTCACCGTTCGGCTGGGGATAAGGACGACCAAATTAATGAGGCACCCACAGCTTGGATAAGGGCTTCCATAGAGTCCATCATCAAAATGACTATTTTTCCCTCCATAAACAAACTGATAAATCTTCTTCATCTGATATTTGAATGACACGTTCGAGTAGTCCATTCTGTGTAATTTTTCGAGATCTAATCAATGGTACTAATTTCGTATCTAGATCATTGTTAGATTAATTTCTACTACACTAATCGAATCATTAGCGGCTAAGACGTCTCTTGACTGGTCTAATAACGTTGACGAGCTTGAGGGTCCTTACAGCTAAAGAAATACATTATGTCTAAAATCTCTTGTACTAGTAAAGGTTGTGAAAATGACACTCTACATCACAAGTCAAAGAATAAAAACAAGAGATGGAACAAGAGAAAACAAACCAAGCAAGAGGTTAAGAATGATGATTATGTCTTAGTCACTCGTGACGAACAAGACAAGGATCAACTCAACACAACCTAGTTGTGTTAGAATGTGCATGCTCACCATTAGTGCTCCATATTTTTAAAAGGTGAGGAAGCACATGAAAAACTGAGCACATGATCTCTCGATTATTATATGACTAATTAACATCTTTAGGGAGATTTATCTTCTATACTCATACCTTATCTATCTATATTTGAGCTTTTGATAGAAACGGTAATTTTGAGTTTATGATGTTGATATCTACTGATCATATATGTGTAGCTCTTGCTTTTGTGGTCAAAACAAGCAAAAAATCACTGAATTAGGACATCGTATGCAAAAGTTATGTCGAAAACAGTTGAGTGTTGTGATCTGTCACAAGTACCCTCATGGGAACCGATACTAGTACCCTCATGGGAACCGATCCTAATACCAAGTCATGGAAGGGAACCGATCCTAGTGAGAGGTCCCCTTACGAAGAAGTGTAAAACTGTTTTTCCCATAACTTCTTCGTCGGAATGACCTCATTTTTTTGCGTTGTTTTGATAATTAAATTTCCTACAAGATTGAGGTAATTGCAGTACTTGATTTTATGTTGAATATTTATGGTGTATTGTAAAGTGATTTATGGGATGTTTTTTTTCGGTTTTACTACCTTAATATTCGATCTCATATATTGTGAACCCTTATGGTTTGGGTGACTTTTTGATTTAGCGGGATTAAGTTCTAGCCCTAGTAGGTAGCTTTATCAAAGGATCATGAGGGATTCTAATAGAAACAGTTTGTGAAAAGGTTACAATATGTTGAATCGGTTTTGGTTTAGCATAAAAGCATATGTGTTTTGACGGTTTTCAACTTTTCCTTTCAATTGTTAAAACCGGTTTTCAACCTTTCTATGGTAAAGGTTGAGGTGTGTTGTTATTCTTTTGTTTACGCATAAGGATGACAACGTGGTGATATTTCGATATCATTTCTCCCTGGACGAAGATGCTATCATATTGCAGAAGTGGATGCGAAATTTGAGGTAACAATATTGTTAGTTAATTGTTTTCCTGTTTAAGAAAAGCCTGAGTTTACATTATATATAATTGTTGCTTTTGCTTAACAAAAATTAGGTTTAATTGATATTTATTCCATGATGTGTGTGTGGATGTGTGTTTTAATTGGTTCCTGTTAAGAAAAACTATTTTTATCTTGTTTTATTGTGTGTTATCAATCGTTTAGGCTTACAAAATTTCGGCACAATTGATGTGTGTGTGATTCAATTGGTTCCGGTTAAGAAACCAAAATTTCGGTACTATTGTTATCTTGCTTTTGTATAGTTTCAATGGTTTAGGCTTATAAAATTACGGTGCAATTGCGGTGCTTTTAATGTGTATGTGTTTCAATTGCTTCCGGTTGAGGTGAATAATTATGCAAGTTGATTTATTTTAGTTTGTATGAATTATTTATGGCTTAACGAAATAATATGTGTACGGGATGAGTTGTTTAGTCCAATTTGATTCCGGATAAGAAACTAAGTTAATTCTGATCTTAGTTTGTCTGTTTTTTTTTAAATTTAAAGGTCTAAGTTTATGGATAATTAGAACCTGATGAGAAAAATGGAGTTTATCTTTATTTTGGTCTTATCGAATTAAGCGGTTGTTTTTGAACAATCGGTTTAGCAAAGGGACTAATGTGATTAGTTTTTTTTTTTGGTTTGCTAAACTAAATGGGAAAAATTGTTTCGGACAATTGTTTCCTTGGTAACATATCAAAATAAGACTACTTGTAGTTTCGGTTTTGATATTGGTTATCAGAACGTGGTGTGTTGAACCCTCGTGCCTAACTCTACAGGTTTGCAAGTCTATTATGAGATTTGTAAGATTCTTTTCGTGTTGTCCTTTATTTTTTCGTTTCTTTGTAATTTTTGTGACAAAAAGGGGGAGAAATATATGAAGTAAACAAGTGATACTGGCATTGATTTTATATTAATTGGTATCACTAAGGAAAAGAACATTGGTACTTGAATGTTTTATCTAACGAAGGAGTGAAAGCACAGACTAAGGGGGAGTAACATGTCATATTGATTGGTATAACAAAGACGTGCCGATTGAATATCTACCTATATTCCTTAGGGAGAGAATTAGCTTTGTTATTATAATGTCAACAGCGGAATTTTCAAGGATTGAATGTAAGCAGTTGTACTGTGCTATTGAATCGGGAATCAAGCGGATTGTAATGAATTCTTGTAATTTGTTTATCCATATGATGTAAGAGTTTTGTCACTAAAATTGACAAAGGGGGAGATTGTTAGAGCATTGCCCGGTTGAACCCACCAAGCGTTGGTATGTTAAGTTTGACTGTCATATTTTAGTGAATCAAAACTTATGTTAAGAGTCGCTTGATTATGTACTAGAGTTAAACTTCGTATAGGTTAGCTTGAAAGCATTAGGATATGAGACATTACAAGTATTGCGAAGTCTTGAAGATGTGAAGAAGCAAGGAGCTACAACGACAACAATCATCCTTCCACTTGAGGTTAGTGATATTTGACTTGAACTGTTTCATTCCCTAACGTATCTTTCAAGTCGTGCATATTGATAACATAACTACGAAGCATATATGAACTCTAGATAAACATAGTATTAAGGAATACAATACGAGGTTTATAGCTTAACCACTAAACTTCGTAGATAAGACATCGCCATAATCATTTAAATGCTATTGTGATTATGTATGCGTATGAGTTGAGGATTTCATCCTAGGGAACAATGTTTACATGTGTTCTAAGGAAGTAAGTTCATAAACTTGTTTGTAGACCGAAAAGGAAATTTCCAGGAGTTATTTGCTTTCTTATTCATTGCATATCTTATGAACAACCAATATGTGTGATAAAGTATAACCGCTCACAACTTGTTGTGTTCTTGGTAGAACTATTCACAAAGTCCTGACTTATGTATTGGTACAACTTTTATTAGTAAAACCAATCTTAAGTAATCACCTGTGGTATAATCGGATTATGTCTGCCTTGGGGAAAGGGAATCGATCCTAGTAAGGGAAAGGGAACCGATCCTTGTAAGAGAAAGGGAACCGATCCTAGTAAGGGAAAGTGAACCGATCCTTGTAAGGGGTGCATTACATCAAGGGTAACCAATCCTTGTATGGGGTGCAACAAAGTTTATAGAAGAAATGGGAACAGTTCTTATGGACATGTGTAACACATATAAGTTAGATACCATATATATGTGGGGAACTGATCCTAGTACCTAGTCAAACGAATATTTGGGAAGCTAGTGTGACTATGCGTAGTACTCACATGGAGGTAGACCCGAAACTTGTTTTGGTAGAACCGTTAAAACCATGATTGTGATTGAATGTTGGTTTGATCAATCACATAGTTCTTGAAAGTCAGATGAACCAATTCTAAACTTGTTTGGAAGTGTGGCAAATCGGTTTCAAGGTTTTAAGTGTGGAAGAGAACTTACAAAGTAAAGATGTCGACAAACTTTGAACACGTGTTGTGAATATTTATTTCTATAATTGTTCAAAGATATTCCTTAACACTAAGGGAAGAGAATCCCAGGATCGAAATATAAGTAAGTTAAGAATATTTTAATTAAGGTTATTAATTTCATTTTGTAGGGAAATTACAGAATTAGTAATTTGCATTTACTAATTAGATTTTCCGAGAGATTTCGATCGTTATTTTTGGACAGAGTATTTCTAGGAATTATGGAAACCGAATTTGTACTTAAATGAATATCTTGAGAATATTTTTGGTTTTGGAAATTCCTTGTTGTCCAAACTTCCTTGTCTATAAATACACGAAGTTTGCCTTTCTAGCAAACTAATCCTTCGTAACAACAGACTTCCTCTTTTGTCTTTATTACTGGTGTAGCCGCCTATCGGAGAGGAGAGTAATCTAATTAGGTGAAATCTCTTACGGACGCTCAGTTTAAAGTCTTCTTTGGGATTGAGAAGCTCTAGCACGACCCATTGGTGGGAAACTAGATAATTGCGGTTTATCTTTGTTTTCGATTGATTTGATTGAATAACGGTGGTTGAAATCTGACTGCACCTAGTTTGTTTATTCTTGAGAATCTTCTCTTCTGATATAAGATTCACTCAAACTAGTTCAGAGTTTCGACATGGATCTTTAGACTGTTGTTAGTTCTAAAGACGATCTTGTGATAATCTATTGTTAACAGACTCCGTTCTGTGCGTGATTGATCACAAGAGATTCAAGTGATTGTGTGCAGGTTTTTGTTGAAGATTTAAGAAGATTTAAAGACAAACACGATATTGAAGATCTGAATTGGGTTTTATAATCTTTGGTGTGCACAATACTTATTTGGGTAAAAAAGGATCCAATTAATAATCGGTTTATCCTTGTGGTAGATTGGATTGATTAAATGAGTAGATCGACATCAACACGGTTCTTCGGATTAAAGGTGTTGTTGGCTTAATCTTAAACGATTACCTTTGGGTGATTGAACATAAGATAGATTTAGACCCGACGAAGGAGTTTATGTTGAGATAAACGGAAGAGCCTTTGTCTGACTCATATCACTTGGTTGAATAGAGTTGATACCAAACAGATTTCTTGTTCCTTTACTGTTTGGAATACGAACCAAAGGGATTGTTCCAAGTACTTGACTTATTCATAAGTTGGAGGCGTGGGAATACAGACGGAACTATGTGAACTATAAGGTTAGTTACTTGGTCTCAACTATACGAAGTTAGTGTAATTTTGTGTAGCGGCTTAATCCTGAGAGTATTCAATTCTGGACTAGGTCCCGGGGTTTTTTCCTGCATTTGCGGTTTCCTCGTTAAAAAAATCTTGTTGTGTCATTTACTTTTATATTCCGCATTATAATTGTTTTATTATAATTAAAGTAAATTACACAAACGTTAATTCCTATTTACTTGATAAGAAATCCTATTGTGTTTGGTTAAGTCTGAACCTTTATATCAAGTAAACATACTTCGTTGTTGCATTGTCTCGATCTCGTATCCATAGACGATCACACGAAGTGTGAACCGGTTAGTTGTATTGTCTCGACTTAGTCCATATACAATCACTTTCGGAGAAAGGACTTATAGGTAGGAAAAGTTTTAGCTTGAGGTATATTTGGGTACCCTCTCCTTTTCAACAGGTACCAGCGTCAATATACTCTGCCTCACAGGTTGAAAGTGACTAGGAGTTCTATTTCTTACGGTGCCAGGCTGCAAGATTTTTTCCAACATAGAAACAACCACTAGAAGTATTTTTTCGATCTTCAACACATTCTTCCCAATCAGTCTCTGAATAGTCAACAATAATGTTATTAGTGTCCATTGAATATGATAGGCTACAGTCTGTGGTGCCTTTAACATATCTGATGATCCTCTTAACATCTTTTAGATGTGACTCTTTCGGATTTTCTTGAAATCTAACACAACATCCTACACTGAAAGAAATATCTGGTCTTGTTGCAGTTAAGTACAACAAAATTCCTATCATATAACGATAAAACTTTTTATCAACAAACTTTTCACTCGGATTAAACTGAAGTTTTCCAGTGGTTGGCATAGGAGTTGCATCCTTTAGATCAAATTTTTCAACCAAGTTTCTGGCATGTATTTCTTGAGATAGAAAAATATTATCTTTTTGTTGTTGGATCTATAAACCCAAAAGGTATGATAATTCTCCCATATTACTCATCTCGAATTCCCCGCTCATAAGATTTAGGAATTCATCTGTGAGTTTTTGGAGGGTGATCCATATAGATGATGTTATCCACATAGATTTGTGCAACAAGTACATTATTTTCACTCCACTTTGTAAAAAGTGTCTTATCAACACTGCCTATATAGAATCCTTATTGATGCAAAAAGGACGTTAATTTATCATACCAAGCTGGTGGTGCCTGGTTTAGACCATACAATGCCTTTTTAAGTTTAAGTATATGGTCAGGAAATGAAGGATCGTCAAAAACTTTAGGTTGAGCAACAAAGACTTCATTCTTTAAATCTTTATTAAGAAATGCAGATTTTGAAAAGACGAGGGTACCCAAATACACCACAATCTTTTATTTATCAACCTATAAGTATGGTATCTTAAGTTATCGTCTATGGAAAGTGTGGAGATAATACAACTTAAGTCATATAACTTGTGTGATTGTATATGGACGAGGTCGAGAAAATACAACAACAAGATATTTACTTGACAATAGTTATGGTAAAAACCGATTCACTATTAGGATCGAAGTCAAGTAATTCGGATTAACGTACAAGTGAAATTTACTTTAATTATAATAAAACAATTATAATGCAGAATAATAAAGTAAATGACACAACAATATTTTGTTGACGAGGAAACCGCAAATGCAGAAAAACCCCAGGACCTAGTCCATTTTTGAATACTCTCAGAATTAAGCCATTATACAAAATATAATACCAACTTCGTATAGTTGAGACCAAGTAGATTACCCCTAGCTACTTAGTTTCCTCGGTATCCATGCGTCTTCAACTTCTAGAGTCACATACGTGAATATCAAGTCCTTTGGATTATATTCCAAACAGTAAAGGAAGAATCTATTTGGTAACCACTCTAATCAATCTTTGTTCCAAAGATATGTGACTGTTGACAAAGGCTCTTCCGTTTAGACTAATAAAATCCTTTGTCTGGTTAGATCAATCTAAACTTTGATTACCAAAATAATCAAATTCTAGATTAGCATACAATCAATATAGATCTCAAAGAGAAACTATAAGGAAACTCCAAAACCGGAAAATATTCTCAAGATATTAACACTAAAGTACCGAATTTCGGTTTTCCTATTTCCAATTAACTACCAAACCATATTTCCAAAAACTCTCCTAGAAAACTTCTATTATTAGTCTAAGAGCAGTTCCTATGGAATGAACAAACTTGGAGTTTGTTCATTTTGCTCCCACTATGGAATGAACAAACATGAAAAATGGATGTTCAAATCAATATATGTGTTGATTTGAACATTGAGATGGACCACCCAGTGCGCGTGTGATGGAAGAACACGCAGTGGCGCCACAAACGCGGGCGATCAAGCTTCCAACGCCCCTAACAAATTCTCTCTCCAAATACCGTTATTATGTGTAGGGTTTATATTTTATTACTAAATAATCCAGTGTGACCTAATTTATATTAATAAAATAATTAGTGGGATCCAACTCTTATTAGTTTATATTAATAAAATCACTAGTGGGACCCTAAAACATCATATTTGTTCATTTTGCCTTGTTTCCCATAGTGGAGAATGCAGTTTGTTCATCCATGTGGCTCAACAAAACAATAAGTTTGTTGATTGCCATAGGAATTGCCCTAACACATTAACTAATATTTTCCAAATGATATGCTTTTATTGTTGGTAAATAAAACATACATTATGAAAATCATAATTAAATGCTTTACAATATTCAGTTCGGGATCACCTTGAGCATCAAAGAATATCTTTGAACCGGCGAAGTTCTCAAACCCGAGAATTTTTGCTGGAGTTTTAAACTCTGTCCGGAAACTTAAGCCTGCGAACCTAGTCTGCGAACTTGAGAAGCTTATATATCTGAAGATGATTTCTGAACTTAAACTTAAAAAGACTAAGGAATGCAGTTTGCAAACCGTGGCTATAAAAAGTTCATGAACCAATTCAAGTGAATCAAATAATCTTTGCTTCAATTGTGTCTTGTGTAGTACATAAGATTTCCTTGCAATTGAACAACTCTCTAACTAGTTCATTTGAAGTCATTTGAACTAGTTCTGGTGAAGAAGAACATGGTTGATATGAAATGCTCATATGGCTAACCATTTGGTTAACTATTGTTGAACCAACAAGTGCATACGTTTGGGTACGGTTAACAAACCTAGAAGCGTGCATTGTCAAGTGTGTATAACAAGCTAAGTTTTCGATCTTACGGTTGAGAAATATTAGCTTGAATCTAAATCAGGTTTTCATCTAACTATGGATATTGATTGCTTTGTTACCAAGGTAACCTAATTGCAAACCCTGATTTGAAAGACTATATAAAATAGACATCTAGTATTGTGTAAAACTAATCCCCACACCTTACGTGTGATACTAGTTTGCGTGCTAGAGTAGTTTCTCCATTAACCTTTGGTTTTCTTCTTCTAAAACCAGGTTAACGACTTAAAGACTTCATTGGGATTGTGAATCCAGACCGATACTACTTTTATCGTAGTTGTGTGACCTGATCTTGCATCTTCGATCGTGCGAGTACAATCAGATTGATATCTCCGATAGGCAATATATAAAAAGTAATCACAAACATCTTCGTCTCATTGTTTGTGATTCCGCAACATCTTGTTTCGCTACCATACGATTAAGATTGTTGTGAGGTGATTGATAACTCTAGGCTGTTCTTCGGAAATATAAGACCGGATTATCAATTGGTTCCTGTTCACCTTGATTATTATCAAAAGACTGAACAAAACTTTTAAGGTTTATCTGTGGGAGACAGATTGAAACTTTGATAGACTTGTCTGTGTGAGACAGATTTGTTTATTGTCAAAGCCTACGATTTTGGGTCGTAGCAACTCTTAGTTGTGGGTGAGATCAGCTAAGGGAATCAAGTGCGCAGTATCCTGCTGGAATCAGAGGCGTAGGGAGTACAACTGTACCTTGGATCAGTGGGACACTGATTGGGGTTCAAGTACAGTCCAGCCCGAAGTTAGCTTGGAGTAGGCTAGTGTCTGTAGAGGCTTAATACAATGTGTGTTCAATCTGGACTAGGTCCCGAGGTTTTTCTGCATTTGCGGTTTCCTCGTTAACAAAATTTCCGGTGTCTGTGTTATTTCTATTTCCGAATTATATTTGTTTATATAATTGAAATAATACAGGTTGTGCGTTATATAATCAATTAGAGTAATCCAACCTTCGGTTGTTTATTGTTATTGATTGATCCTTGGATATTGGTCTTTGGTACCATCCAAGTTATTCCTTGTATTTGATTAGAACTCGCAGTTCTTGCTTGAGTGAATCAAATCAAGAAGAGAGATATAAAATCGTTGATATACTTTTAATTGATTGAGTCTTGTTGATTCTCTTAAAAGTATATTCGAGTTTTCCATACAGATTGCTAAGAAAAATATTGGGTGGTGTTGTTAGACCCCCGCCTTTTCAATTGGTATCAGAGCAGGCAAACACGTTCAAGACCTCAAAAGTCTGTGTTTGTAGCGATCTGACTATATGGACTATAAAGTTTCAATTGACGCTTCACCAGGTTTAAAAACCAACCGTGGAAAAAAGTCTGATAAACTGGTTACTCTTCGAGAAGGGTTAGATGAACAAATCCGGATCAACTCTGGTTTTGTTGCATAAATTGCAATTCTTAAGGATTTGATATCTGGTAATAGTCCCTTAATGAATCTGAGAAACTCCAGTTGTTCCTCGTTAAAGAATAGTCGTCAATCAGATAGTAATCAATGACCGGTTGTTGTGAAAACTGATATTACTAGGAACCACTCAGACAAACTTCAAGATTTGGACCGAATTGTTGTTGTGATTCTTCCAATCACCTTCAACAAGTTTGTATGTTGTTTTAAAAGAGTCTGAATATTGCATTTAATCTTTGTAAGAAAACTAAACAACTTTTTGATACTCTGAAAGGACATACAAAACTACCAGGAAACTCTAAACAGATAAGTACTAATAGTATGGGTGCCTTTGCTTTAAGATCTACGTCTCATTTTCAATGGTTTCTTGATAGTGGATGTAGTAGACATATGACAGGTGATCTCACATGGTTTGTTTTGTCTATTGACTATGAAGGATGTCCTATAACGTTTGGATATGGGAGTTGTTTCTACATCAGCAAGAAGGGAACGATCAAACTGCCCGGTGTTCCAGAAATCCATGATGTAGTATACGTAAAAGGTATGACTGCTAATATTCTTTCCATTAGTCAAATTTGTGACAAAGGCCATCGAGTTTTCTTCAATGCAAATGGATGCGATATTGTAGACAATACTGGGAAAGTAATTTTTCAAGGAACTCGTGGTAAAAACAACTGTTATCTACTTGATACTCAGTTTAGCAACCGTTGCAATTTGACTAAGGTGGAATCTACATATCTTTGGCATGAGCTTTTTGGTCACATCAATTATCGTCTTCTAACTAAGATCATTAACAAAGAACTTGTTGGAGGCATTCCCAAAATCAATGCAAAGATTGATGGTGTATGTGGTGCCTGTCAAAAGGGTAAGCAAACGAAAGTTCACCACAAATCATCTTGAGATATTCTCACTAAAGCTCCACTTGATTTAATTCATATGGATCTCTTCGGACCAATTCAACAACCCACTGTTGCTGGTAAGAAGTATGCTTTAGTTATGGTAGATGATTACATCAGATTCACTTGGGTTGCATTTCTATCTCATAAGAATGAAACTCTTGGTGAATTCAAGATTATTGTTAAAAGGATCCAGAATGAATAAGGTCGCAAACTAAAGAAATTAGAAGGGATCGTGGAACTGAATTCAAAGACACCAAAGTATTTGAATTCTGTGACGAACTGGGGATCATTCAACAATACTCACCACCTATCACTCCTCAAGCTAATGGAGTTGCTGAAAGAAAGAATAGGAATATTCAGAAAATGGCCAGGGTAATGATCCATAACGATAACCTACCATTAAGATTTTGGGGAGAAGCTGTTTTTATAGCATGTTACTTTATGAACTGTGTGTTTACGGTCTAAAACCCTTAACACTCCTTATGAGTTATGGTACGGAAGGAAACCCAACCTACACTATCTCAGGGTGTTTGGAAGTAAGTGTTATATTCTGAAAGATCGAGAACAGAAAGGGAAATTCGACACCAAAAGTGATGAAGGTATCTTTCCAGGCTATGCTTCTGATAGTCGTGGTTTTCGAGTGTTTAATCTCAGAACACAAGTCATGATGGAATCTGCTAATGTTATCATCGACGACATTAGTAACTTTCGTCATGATAATCGTCCTGCTGAATTTTCTCCAACCGAGACAATTGAAAATGTCAAAGAAATTCCAGAATCAGTTGAAGTTATCCCAACGGTTACTGATCCTGACATTTCTAGTGACGAGGAGAAGAGCACTGATCAAGCCATTCCTGACGAACAAGAACGTGTCCCTCCACGACATCTCTGGGTTCAAAGGAATCATGATCCCAACAGTATTATTGGAGGGAGCGATTCTACGACCAAAACAAGAGGACAACTTCAAAATATGTGCAATTTTAGTTGTTATCTTTCACAAGTACAACCAAGGAATATTGATGAAGCTCTGAACGATCCCTTTTGGGTGAATGCAATGCAAGAAGAGTTAAATTAATTTCAAAGCTAAGATATGTGGGAACTCGTACCTTGTCCCTCCAATATCAATATTGTTGGTACCAAATGGATATTCAAGAATAAGTCTGATGAATTTTGCACGATTGTCAGAAATAAAGATAGACTTGTCGCTCAAGGATATTCACAGATTGAAGGGATTAACTTTGACGAGACCTTTGCTCATGTAGCATGCCTTGAGTCCATTCGTCTTTTGTTAGCTCATGCTTGTTTTCTTAAGGTTAAGATGTTTCAAATGGATATAAAATCCGCGTTCCTAAACGGAATTTTAAAAGAGGAAGTCTATGTCGCTCAACCTAAGGGGTTTGAAAACCCTGATTTCCCAGATCATATGCTCAAACTCAAAAAGGCGTTGTATGGGTTGAAACAAGCACCTAGAGCCTGGTTTGAAAAACTTACCACTTCTCTCATTAGAAAAGGTTTTTCAAGAGGCGGAGCTGATAAAACTTTGTTTACCAAATGGAGGGGGAAAGATGTAGTTATTGCTCAAATCTATGTAGATGATATCATCTATGGATCAACTTTTGAAAGATTTGCAAAGGACTTCCAAGTCTCTCTTGCTAAGGAATTTGAAATGAGCAATGTTGGTGAATTAAAATTCTTCTTAGGATTACAAATTTAACAACATAAGGATGGAAGTTACTTATCCCAAGAGAAGTATGCTCGAGACCTTGTTACAAGGTTTGGTCTGGATAAGTCTTCCCCAAAACTAACACCTATGACCACTACTGATAAACTACATAGAGATGAGAAAGGAGCAAAAGTGGATCAAAATTTATATCGATCTATTATTAGTATCCTTTTGTATCTTACATCTATTAGACCTGATATTCTTTCAGTGTTGGTTGTTGTGCCAGGTTTCAGGCAAATCCAAAGGAATCTCATCTTGCAGCTGCAAAAAGGATCATTCGATATATTAATCACACTACCGGGTATGGTTTATCTTATACTTTTGATACTAACACTGATCTATCTGCTTATTCAGATGTTGATTGGGCAGGATGTGTAGAAGACAGAAAAAGTACATCAGGGGGTTTCTACTATGTAGGACTGAATCTTGTAGCTTGGCATAGCAAGAAACAACATTCTCAATCCCTGTCTACATGTAATGCAGAATATATTGATGTTGGATCATGTTGTACTCAACTCCTATGGATGAAACAAATGCTAGGCGATTATGGAGTTGATACTGGAATAATGAAGATCTTTTGTGATAACTCTAGTGCGATTCGAAAAACCAAGAATCCCGTTAAGCACTCAAGAACAAAGCACATTGACATAAGGTACCATTTTATTCGTGATCCCTATGAAAATGTTATCATAAGTATGGAATTTGTGCCTTCCGAACAGCAATTGGCTGATATTCTTACCAAACCATTAGACACTGCTACGGTTCAACACTTGCGGCAGTCTATTGGTGTTGTTTTGGTTCATTAAAACGTTTCTATAACTCTTGCCCCTATGCTTATCTCTATCTTTTGGGCAATTGAGTTTGAAACTCCAGTAAGTTTACTCTAGATCAGTTTCTGTAGAGTTGTTTTTGTCTTGATAGTGTCATTTTTGTTTCAAATCCTTCTTTTCTCTTGAAATTAAGGTCGCTCTTGTTGTTCTTTCGGGAATGACATCAAATGGGGGAGAGTTCTTTTGAACTTGTGCTTAATGGTCATATCTTGAGGAGTGTGCGGCTGTGGAATTTTAGAGGGGTTATCTTGTATCTTTAAACTCTTTGATGAATGCATTTAGCTTCGGCTTTATGATTGCATCTAAATTAGTTGGTATGTATTTTTTCCTTGTGTCATGAAATGTCTCTCTCGGAAATTTCATTATGATGCCGTTCTTGTACCTTTTCAAATTTTATTGACAAAAAAGGGGGAGAATTAATATGTAGTTCACACTACAAATACATATGGTTTTCGGGTCATTGTGTAAGGGGGAGTGGTTTCCATGTGTGATGGAGTATTGAGTAAGGAGGATGATACATATCACCATAGTATTATTGTTAAAGTTGTGATACAATTGGACTTTGACACTGTGTAATAATATTATGACACTGTATAACAATGATCGAGAACTATGTTTTCTCATTGTTATAGCTACGGATCTTCAACAGCGGTGATGCTAAACTTACAAATTTTGGGATCATTGGATTACTTGGAAGTGATGAAGATTTCGAGGAATGTTAAGATTAGACATGTGGAATAGGAGCTACTAAAGTTTCTTTATCTTTTTTGTATTTCATATGTATTGATAGTTTTGTCACTAAAATTGACAAAGGGGGAGATTGTTAGAGCATTGCTTGGTCGAACTCGCATGCGTTTCTATCTCAAGCATGTTTGTCAATGTTAGTGATCAAAACTATAAGTCTTGATATCTAGCCTATTATATCTAAGTCTTGGACTAGGATAGAAAGTATAGTTGAGCTCAAGGACTTCATGGCGATTCATCATACAAGAAGAAGAACTACTCAAGGAACCGGTGGAACTTCTCGACAAAAAGGTATGTGAAGACTTGAACTTATCTGTCACTCAAAAGTCTATCTACTCTATCTCCTACTCTTGGAGACAAGAAATCGTATGATATATATATAGACTTAGATTATACATGTTTGATATTTCGAGCCGAGTATACCTCGCCTACCTATATCTCGAAATATGTGTTGGTAAGATTTTTGCATTGATCAAGTTTATCTTTACCATGTGACGAAAGTCATGATATGTTTCAATCATCTTGAAAATTGCTTTGACGAGAAATGGTGTAACAACTATATAACGTCCTCTAAGAATTTTCGATGATTGAAATGAGAGTTTAGATTACATAACCAATGGTGGACATAAGCATTGTTGTGGGAACACGTTTATGTATAAGTCCTATTCCTTGAACCAAAGTTTGCGAACTTTGTTGATCAAGAAAACCGGAAGAATGACGTGAGCCAAGTCCGCGAACTCAGTCCGCGAATTGCCGAAGTTCTCAAACCCGAGAATTTCTGCTGGAGTTGACAAACTATTTGCGTGAAGCTAAGTCCACGAACTCAGTCCGCGAACCAAGTCCGTGAACCGGCGAAGTTCTCAAACCCGAGAATTTTTGGTGGAGTTTGTAAACTCTTCCCGGTAACTTAAGTCCGCGAACCTAGTCTGCGAACTTGAGAAGGTTATATATCTGAAGATGATTTCTGAACTTAAACTTAAAAAGACTAAGGAATGCAGTTTGCAAACCGTGTCTATAAAAATTTCATGTACCGATTCCAGTGAATCAAATCATCTTTGCTTCAATTATGTCTTGTGTAATACATAAGATTTCCTTGCAATTGAACAGCTCTCTAACTAGTTTATTTGAAGTATTTGAACTAGTTATGGTGAAAAAGAACATGGTTGATATGAAATGCTCATATGGCTAACCATTTGGTTAACTATTGTTGAACCAATAAGTGCATACGTTTGGGTACGGTTAACAAACCTAGAAGTGTGCATTGTCAAGTGTGTATAACAAGATAAGTTTTTGATCTAACGGTTGAGTAATATTAGCTTGAATCTAAATCAGGTTTCATCTAACGGTGGATATTGATTGCTTTGTTACCAAGGTAACCTAATTGCAAACCCTGATTTGAAAGACTATATAAAGGAGACATCTAGTATTGTGCAAAACTAATCCCCACACCTTACGTGTGATACTAATTTGCATGCTAGAGTCGTTTCTCCTTTAACCCTTGGTTTCTTCTTCTAAAACCAGGTTAACGACTTAAAGACTTCATTGGGATTGTGAAGCCAGACCGATACTACTTTTATCGTAGTTGTGTGATCTGATCTTGCATCTTCTATCGTACGAGTACAATCAGATTGATTGGCTTGAGATTGATATCTCTGATAGGAAAGATATAAAAAGTAATCACAAACATCTTCGTCTCATTGTTTGTGATTCCGCAACATCTTGTTTTGCTACCATACGATTAAGATTTTTGTGAGGTGATTGATAACTCTAGGATGTTCTTCGGGAACATAAGACCGGATTATCAATTGGTTCCTGTTAACCTTGATTATTATCAAAAGACGGAACTAAACTTTTATGGGTTTATCTGTAGGAAATAGATTTATCCTTTGATAGACTTGTCTGTGTGAGACCGATTTGTTTATTGTCAAAGCCTGCGATTTTGGGTCGTAGCAACTCTTAGTTGTGGGTGAGATCAGCTAAGGGAATCAAGTGCGCGGTATCCTGCTGGGATCAGAGGCGTAGGGAGTACAACTGTACCTTGGATCAGTGGGAGACTGATTGGGGTTCAACTACAGTCCAGTCCAAAGTTAGCTTGGAGTAGGCTAGTGTCTGTAGCGTCTTAATACAGTGTGTATTCAATCTGACTAGGTCCCGGGGTTTTTCTGCATTTGCAGTTTCCTCGTTAACAAAATTTCCGGTGTCTGTGTTATTTCTATTTCCGCATTATATTTGTTTATATAATTGAAATAATACAGGTCGTGCGTTAGATCATCAATTCGAGTAATCAAACCTTTGGTTGTTGATTGTCATTGATTGATCCTTGGATATTGGTCTTTGGTACCATCTAAGTTATTCCTTGTATTTGATTAGACTCGCAGTTCTTGCTTGAGTAAATCAAATCAATAAGAGACATATAAACTCGTTGATATACTTTTAATTGATTGAGTCTTGTTGATTCTCTTAAAAGTATATTCGAGTTTGTCCATACAGATTGGTAAGAGAAATATTGGGTGGTGTTGTTAGACCCCTACTTTTTCACATATGGATTGTACTAGTTAAAAGCCTACATGCTTGATTTCCTTGGTTCTTCAACTCTACGTTTGGTCATCCTGTACTTGTTGAAGATCCATCATAGTATTATTACACATCATCAAAGTTTCATTGTATCACACCTTTGACAATAATACTACGGTGATATGTATCACTCCCCCTTAGTCAATACTCCATCTCAACATGAAAACCGCTCCCCCTTACATAATGATCTGTAAACCATATGTATTTTAGTGTGAACTACACATTAGTTCTCTCCCTTTTTGTCAATAAAAATTGACAAAGGTACGAAAACTAGTGGGATCATCATGAAATTTTCACGGGGACACTTCATGACCAAAAGAAAGAAACATATCCACTTTTTTTAGACGATATCACAGAGTCGAAACTTAGTGACTTCATCAAGGAGTTTATAAAGATACAAGATAACCCCTATATGTTCCATAACCGCTTCTCCCCTCAAAGATATAGCAATTAAGCACAAGTTCATTTAAGAACTCTCCCCCATAAACTGTCATTCCTTAAAGAACAACAAGAGTGACCTTACTCTTTAGAGAAGGATTTATACATTGGATTTTAGAAATCCTACAAGGAGATATGATTAAAGAACCAATCATTGAGAGTCTCTCATGAGATCGTGTTACTAAAAAATTAGAACTATCTCATGGTAACAATACATAATATGTAATCATGAAGATCTAGTATTGTGATCATCTTTTCTAAGATATAAACTTGTATAAACAAGAATTGATATGCTTACAAGGAAGAATAACCTTTTCAACAAGGATTTACACCAAGAATGATTACCATAAGTGTATGAAAAAGTTTATTTGACAATAAAAACCAACGTCCAGTGACTTTGATTATTGCTTCCAACCTGTCATACGCGTGGTATTTAACCATATTATTCTTCACCATAACTAGTTCAAATGACTCAAATGAACTAGTTAGAGAGTCGTTCAATTGCAAGGAAATCTTATGTAACTACACAAGACACAATCGAAGCAAAAACGATTTGATTCACTCGAATCGGTTCATGAACTTTATAGCCACGGTTTGCATTTGCATTCCTTAGTTAATATGAATAAGTTCACAAGCATCGTTTTTGGATATAACCTTCTCAAGTTCGTGGACTTAAGTTCCCGGATGGAGTTTACAAACTCCAGCAGAAATTCTCGGGTTTGAGAACTTCGCCAGTTCGCGTACTGGGTTCGCTCGCGGACTGAGTTCGCGGACTTAGCTCACGCACTACTCCGGTTCACTTGATCAACAAAGTTCGCAAAATTCAGTTCAAGGAATAAGGACTTATACATATATGTGTTTCCACAACAATGCTTATATCCTCCAATGGTTATATAATCTAAACTCTCATTTCGATCATTGAAACATTCTCAGAGAACGTTATATAGTTGTTATTCACAAACCATTTTTCGTCAGAGCAATTTTCAAAGTGATTGAAACATAACATGACTTTCGTCACTAGGTAAAGATGAACTTGGCTAAAGCGAAAGATTACCAACACATATTTCGAGAAATAAATAGACGAGATAAACTCGGCTCGAAATAATAAATTGTTCCACATATTCAAAAATTACCCAACATAATATGTGCGCCCCAATTCTTTTGCAATCCTCACCGCATTCATTAGGGCTTCTTGGTGAGGATGCACTTCCAACACAATCAGGTTGTGTTGAGGTGAAGAAAAACTTGCTCACCATAGGTATTCGAAACAAAATCATGCATATCTAGGAATTTAACAACTTCCTTGAAACTTTCAATAATTGTTCCATACCTTTTTAAGATGTTATCCCTTGTCGAACTCTTGTCTGGGAGATCCTTCTTAATAGTACTCGTTGCTTTATTGATCTTATTTGGTACCCATTTCTGAGTAGTTTTTGGAGCAACGTATTTTTTTTCTCCCCAAAATAGTTATGAAATTTCTTAGAGGGAATACTAGAAGAACTGATATTATGAGACTCAGTTTTTCTCTAGTTTGGAACATCAGATCTTGTTTTCTCAACAAAATCAGATCTGGATTTATCTCGTTTAAGAAATCTGCAATTCCTTTGCAAGTGACCTGGTTTTCCACAGTAAAAACAACGTTTAGTTGAATGGAAAAAGTTATGTTTAGTGTTACCTGAATGTGTATGTGCTTTCTTTGGACCTTGACAGGATTTCCTCTTTTCGTTATCAGCAGTTGATAGAGATACTTTATTTTTGTCAACCGTGGAAGGTTTTGGTTGAGAAGAATCTTTAGCTTTGACAAATTTTACCTCTTTGCAAATACTAGGAGCGTCTATTCCTTCATAGCCCAATCCTCGTGTATCACGATGAATTCTGCATGCTCCCAATATCGAGGTTAATTTATCTGAGCTGTTATTTCTAGACAAACTCTCTTTTAAGCTCGAGTTTTCTTCTTCCAAACTTTTGACCTTCTCAGGCCAATAACTAGATCATTCTTGGATGATTCATATTGAACTTTGAGACCTTCTCGTTCCGAATCAAATAACAAGTTCATCTCAATGTTCTCTAAGTTATCTAGCTTTGCTTGAAGAATAACTTCCCGATCACGACCATCTGCAATTTCTTCTTTAAGCTTTCGTATTTCGTTGAGATAATCTCTTGCACCACTAGAATAAAGTTGGTCTTGCAAGTCTTTATTCCGACTACGAAGTATGTCATATTTAACTTTCTCACTGAAAATGGTGTTTTCAGATTCCAAGAGTTTTCGATGACATTCCTTAAGAAGATTATTAGAAACTGGATCCTCATGGAACACTTCTTCATCAGAATCAGAATCAGTATCCTAAATAATTTTTCCAGAAGCTAATGCAACCTCGCTTGCGTACTCTTAGGGATTATAAAATTCAGGTCCATCATCAAGAGTAGGCAAAGCTGCTGCATATTCCGATTGTCTATGGCTCCAGTTAGGACATACTGAAGACAAGTGCCCGAACCCACGGCAGTTATAGCATTGTACATCATCATTAGGATATGTTACACCTTTAGAAAATCTCTTTTTCCTGTCTCTCAAGAATTTTCTAAATTGTCGTGGAGTAACATCCCTTAGTATCTGGCGAACCAGATTTATCCTTAGAGGTTCAGGGCATGTTTCTTAGAGAAATCACCTCTTTTCTAGATGCGCGTTCATTATCAAAGATCTTTAACTTTCCAGCAAGATTACTTCTGGAGAGTGTATAAAGATCGTTTGCTTCTTCAATGGCATGTTTCTTTGACTCGTATCTTGATGGTAGAGACCTGGGAATTTTGCACACAATATCATACTCTAGAATAGTTCTTCCTAATGAATAGGAGGCGTTAACTATTTGACAAAGTCTTTGGTTAAAATCATCAAAGGTTTGATCATCAGACATGCGAAGGTTTTCCCAGTCATATGCCAGGTTTTGAAGCCTCGCTTCTTGCTCTGCGGCATTCCCTTAAAATACGGTTTCTAAGATATCCCAAGCATTTTTAGACTTATTACACGTAGTAACGTGGTGCTGAAGATCTGGGTTAATGGCATGGATGATAGCATTTAATCCTTCAGAATTTTGCTTTGTAGCAAGAATCTCAAGATCATTATAATCACCAATATCCTTTTCGACAGTTACACCGTCTACCGTAACTGATGGAGGATCATAGCCATTAACAATACGAACCCATGATTTAAAATCTCGCGCTTGTATAAACGAACGCATAGAAATTTTCCACCATAAATAGTTCGTGCCATCGAAGACTGGCGATACGTTTATAGAGACACCACTTCTGTCCATAACAATCAGATTGCTTCAAACACAGATTTATAAGGTCTTAGTGTGTTTGCCTGCTCTGATATCAATTGAAAAAGCGGGGGTCTAACAACCACGCCCAATATTTCCCTTAGTAATTTGTATGGACAAACTCCAATATACTTTCTAGAGAATCAACTAGACAGTTAGACTCAATCAACAGAAAAGTATATCAAAGAGTTTAAATCTCTATCTCTCGATTTAAATCTTACTCAAGCAAACTGCGAGTCTCGATTAAATACAAGAGAGATAAACTTGGATGGTACCAAAGACCAATATCCAAGTGTCAATCAATAACAATATAATGCGGAAAAGAAATAACACAGACACCAGAAATTTTGTTAACGAGGAAACCACAAATGCAGAAAAACCCCAGGAGCTAGTCCAGAATAAACAAACACTGATAATAAGCGTTACACCAATTTCCTACTACCTATTCGGACTAGATGTAATACCTTCTTCAGCACTTATAAAACTCCTAGCACAAAACCAATTGTCTTTAGGAATTCTTCTCGTAAATCTTCTAGCAGAACCCAAGGCTCTCTTTAAAAGAAATAACAACGCGATTGATACGATTCGATATTTTGTTTGCACAAAACACCGGTCTGATTTCCCTTTAGATATGAATCAAGGTTTTGGAAATCTTGTGTTTGTTTTGATAAAAACAATTACTAGGTAAAAATAATATCAAAACAAACTTGTAGATTAGGGATTATTATACTCTTCAATAAAGGAAGAGAAACCTAATTATTCTACCAAAAGAACAACTAGAATAAATCTAGAGATATCTTGTTTAAAACTTCAAAAGGATTTTTATGAGACACCTTAATCGAAGTTTTCTTTCTAACTTCCGATTTCGACTAACAAGTGTTGGTATACGATAGGAAACTGAAATCTATCAAAACCTAGGGTTTATAATCAACAACTCTTGAATGGTTTTATATCAGAAGAGAAAACCTTAGAATAGACAAGAGGTGAAAAACGTAGATTACAAGTTGTATAATCAATCACGAAGATCAAATTCAACTCGTCTTTGTGATCCCCAAAACAAAGACTTTTATCTCATGCTTGTTCACGAAGAACAGAAGACATGGAAAACAACCTATGAAGCTTACACCAATTTTCCAAAGGGGATGAAAAACGTGTAGCACTCATGAACCCTTATTTATAGTGAAACATAGCTTGAAAACTAAGAAAAGCTATTTTCCTTTTTCAAGACTCTCCTAATTTTGGGAATCTTTCCTAAGTTACAACTCTTGCCAAAATAATTAATTAGCAAAATTGTATTTATGTGAATAACACATTTTAACTTAGGCAGGAATTTAAAGTTATCACAAACACTTTAATATGGTAATCAAATATGTTTGGATTAATAGCCATCTTGCCTAGATAAGGAAACATCACCAACTTGACCAAAAATGCCTTTTAGTCACGTAATTGGGCCCAAGCCCGTGAACTGTTACAAACAGTCCATGGAATGTTTCCTACTAAATCACTCATAGTTCATCGTTATAACTCGGAATTGAGTGATTCTTGGCTCGTTGAATTCGTAATCTCATTCACTATAACATAAGATACTTTATAAGGATAAAGGTTATTGTCACCAAAGTCATGAATCAAATAACCTCAAGTATATATACAAAACTGTACATTTACCGTCATAGGAATTGTTCCATAGAGTGAGCATTTATCTCGATAGATTAGAAAAGTAGAATCGAACAAGAATCCAAATGAAATCAATCACATACCTTTGTTGATGAAGTACTTGTTGATGTCTTCTTGTAGTCTTCAATCTTCACCCTTTAAGGATAGCTTCGATTCAACTTCTTAGACCTAATCTAGTCCGAAACTATCTTTAGTATGCTAAATCAAGAATGCATTTTGGCAACTAAAATTGACAACTAACATGACATACCAACGCTAGTGGGTTCAACCGAGCTATGCTCTAACAATAAACGGTGTTTTAGAGGTACTAACTCATCTTATTAAACGGTGGTTTAGAGGTTCCATCAGAGGAAGAAGTAAATTGGTGGCTTCAAGGGGTCCCACTTGATGGTAAAATTGGTGGCTTTAATGGGTCGCAGGAAAATCAGTAATGATTAAACTGTAACCTCTTCTCTTTGTGTATACCAAATGAATTGTTTTAGAATTCCTAAAAAAATCTGTAAATTTGTAACCAATCTTCAAAGAAACTACTGGTGGGGAAAAGGCGAGCATGGAAAAAATGAAAAGGGAAAAAAAAGGGATCTGTCTTATATCTTGGACAATGATCTGTAAACCCTTAACTGAAGGTGATCTTGGTTTTCAAAATATTGAAAACTTTAACCTTGCAGTGCTGGCTAAGATGGGATGGAAATTAAAAGAAAGTCCCCAATCCCTTTGTGGCACTATCTTAAAATCTAAATACCATTCAAATAATGATATCTTGCATATAAACACGAAGTCGAAAAGAAGAGACAGCTGGATATGGAAAGGAATGCACATTAGGGTTGAGCAAATAAAAAAGCACAGGCTTTGGATAATATGAAATGAAGTTAATTTTAGTATATGGGATGACTATTGGATACCAGAAGTAAAGTCACCAATAATTAGGACTGTTAATGGAGCTCATAACATAAACACGGTAAGTCAATTCATGAACAACAATAAATTATGGGACATAAACATTCTGGAAGAGTGTTTTGAGAAATCTAATGTCAATTACATTCTAAATATTAGCATTCCTATTCAAGAGGTGGATGATAAGGCTCAACGGACCCCGACTTCTAAAGGAAATTTTACAGTAAAATCTCTTTACAAAAAAATTAACTCAACAGGAGATGAACATAAAGAGTGGAACCAAATCTGGAAGATAAAGATTCCTCCATCTGTGAAGATCTTTGGCTGGAAAGCAGCTCACTTTATACTTTCCAATAGTATGAGAGTGGCTGCAATTACCCCTGATATTAAATACTACGTGTACTCTTTGTAACATGGGAGGGGAATCTCTTACACATTTATTTATGCAACGCAACTTCTCAAAACAAGTATGAATGCACTTAAACTTTAGTTTGGATTATGTTATAGAAGGTAACATTGAATTTCATGATTGGCTAAATGCTTGGTTTACTAATACAAACAGGGGAGGCTTTGCTTTAGAATGATCTGCATATTCCAGTATAACCACATGGCATATCTGGAAAGATGGATGCAATTGGGTATTAGAAAACAGAAACAAGACAGTGCAGCAACAACTAATAATATAGTCAGATACATTAATAGTATTAAAAATATAAATAATCCAGATTACTCAATTTTATAGACTTTATACTATAATTCTATGCATGATGATTGTCCAAAGATAATTGGATATGACAATGGCATAACACATAACCAGTTAAGTTACACAATCAACGGAGCCTTGGCTATAATGAATCCCATAACTTCTTCGAGAATAGGGTTAACTTGTGTTGATTTTGCAGGATATAATGTTGATGTTGAAAACTGTAGTATAATTGAAGAACTAGAACTAAAAGGGGCAGAAGCAATTATCCGGTGGGCAACGGAGAGGAGTGGTCATAAAATTACCTTCCAAAGTGATCCAAAATTTACTTTGATGCTAGTCAGAGGAATGTATATTAAAACAAGAAACATAAATATGCTATCAGTACAGATTTTGGGAACAATCATGTAACTATAAACTTTAGAATTTTTGCTCTCATTTTGAAAAATAGAATATATATTATCTGGGATGCAAATACGACAGTCTGTTGTAACCTTTATTTATGACATCAAAAACACTTGGAAGGGAGATAGTTTAGGATTTTTATTAAATCTGTTTAGCTCCGAATACTTCAATTAAATGCAACTTAGCCCACAAAACTATTGTGTTTAGACACCACCTACCTGTGTAATAGAGGTGTTCTTCCTATTTATTTAGGAAGAAAAAATGGGTCGCATTTGATTGTAACGCAAACTATCTGATTTTCTAAGCAACAATCGAGTTTTATTCAATTTAGCTTCATACAAACAAAAAAAATATAATTCAATTTAGCTGCATACAAAAAAAAACAAAAAAAAAATTCTTACAACTTTACTCCAAAAATACTCCACATTAAGAATCTCCACCACCTCGTACAAACAACAATTCATTAGAGAAAAAATAATACTAGGTCCAAGTTTTATTCCAAAACAGCACCAGTTTAAATCGTAAACACTTCTAATTTACCACATCCACACTGTATAATGAATCGTTACCGCTATGCCGGATCCCTGCCAACCTCAAGCAGGTCACCGTTCACACAATTACAAATGCAGCCAGATCTCTGTTGAGGTTACAAAGAGAAAGCAACAATTACAGCCGCAACAAAAAATGACAATACCCCATGACAAGCAAGACCCATTGCATCTGAAGAATCATCGTCACTTGGAGAAGAATCTGCCGCAGATTTGTCTTTAGAATTTGGAGCGGAACCCTTTTGCGGCTTAGGAGCAGCAGCGGGTGCAGGAGGACCAAACAAATCCAATGGAAGAAGAACCTTATCAATTTGGTAAACAGCCAACGTATTATCACTATAAATTGTATTAGCAATCGTAGTATCAACCACACCAGTCGTAATATTAACTTGGTTTCCTGCCGTTGTAACATTCAATGGGAACTGACCGTTATTGGCATCTCCAGCTTGAGTTCTTAACGGATTACTAACTGTCTGGAAATTCGAAACCGAAAGAAACGATGGCACGATATGAAACTGAATGACCTCAACTTTTTCTTGATCAGTGAGAGAATTTAGAGTACCGGATTTGAGATTTGAAAATGCATTATCCGGTGGAGCGAACATAGTTAAACCTTGGTTTGAATTGTTAAGTTGAGTATTGATTTGGTCTCCTACTTGAGTACTCTTCAGTAAACGGATTAACGTAGTATATTGACCAGCTTTTTCGAGGATTTTCGTAATGTTTGTTGGACCTGCTGGCGCTGGTGCTGCAGCTGGTTGAGCTGCAATTGCAATAACTTGGACAAGAAGGACTGCGGAGATCAAGAAAATGTGGTTCTTCATCTTAGGATATATTTGATTGTAAAAAATGAGAATGAATGAAATTGAAGAGAGGTTTTGATATCTTGGGGAAGAATGAGAAATGGGATTTTATTAGAGTTAAGTTAGGTGGGAGTGGCAGTAGGTCCGAATTTGCAAACCTTGAACTCGAAGTTTTGAGTATGGTATGCAAAAGATTTTGATAGGAGGTTTGCTTTGACAGGGAGGGAAATATGAGTGCTTGAAAGGGGTATTAGTAGTTATGACTGATTCATCTCAGAGATGGACCTGTTATCTCCTTTTTTTTGGTTGCTTCACATTCACTTCATTATTGGACATGCCTTTATTTGATGAGGCCAAGAGATCTCAATAAATAGCACTAGAATATGCTATCTGCCAATCAACTTTGGTGGAAGTGGGATCCAAACCCAAATTTACATTTTTGTTACGGTGCGCCAACTTGCTCACATATGTGATATGACGCGTGTCCGGATGCCTAAATCCTTAAAAGGGTTAAATTTGTTTGCACGGGAAAATTAGTAAACACATCCCGTAATTAAAGACAAACAAGTTACGTGTTTTCTATAATTTGATTAATCTCTCACTACATTATCATTCATGTGATAAACGATACCATGTTGATGGTGCTCTCAAAATGGATTAAACACTGAATTTGCAATTGCTGTTTAAACTTGCTGCAAATTTGCACCGAATTTGTTTGGATGTTTTCTTTAATTTTAGTGCGGAGCCAGATAAAAGCAAATAAGTACATATCCAAATAAAAACAAATAGGTAATGCGGAGCCAGATGAGAACAACCATGACAAAATCAGTCGCTAGATAACAACAAGTAGGGGCAACCGTGAACAGCCACCGGTAAATAATCAAACAAACTGCTGAAAAGTTAAAAATTGGATAAACCACATTGAATACTTCTTTGATCACCAAAAACAATGTCTCAGATTTGTTTTCAACACTTCGATATTCGCTAAAACATCACCCATTCTACTAACACTACATGACCATCTTCCACCGTCCATATCTCAATATCTCATCACCTCATCCTAAGATCACCCTTCCGTTCACAATCCAACGTATATAAACGGTCACCCACCAAACCACTAAAATAAAACTGAGAACAACAGATTACAAATTTTTCCCAGTAGAACCAATAGGGTCCAATACAGCTTGCTGTTGTGCCGTTGGTTAAACACGCAGAAAGGAGGAAGAAGGAAAAAAACAGTCGAGACTCAGTCTCAAATTCTCTTCATCTGAAATCCCCAAATTCAAAACCCTAACCCTAAATTAGATCATTGTTTTGATTTCATTGATAGATTGATTGAAGATTACACAAAAAAAAATCCTAGATTTTGATCTAATTTTGAGTGGAAATCAGTGAGGATTTGCCCATTGTAATGATCTCATGTTATTTTGTAGATAATTTAAGTGTTAAATATGATGAACAGCCACAATCACAATAGCAACGGTATGATATCATCAACGTCAACAATTAGTAATTCCCAATCAGCAACAACAGCAGGAGGAGTGAAAACCTATTTCAAAACCCCAGAAGGTCGATTTAAATTACAGTATGAAAAAACTCATCCAACTGGTTTACTTCACTATTCTCATAGTAAAGTTGTTACTCAGGTAAAAAAAAATGTGATTTTTTTTAATTCATGAATTTTTAATTGTTTGTGATTTTTCTCGGATTTTAGTCAAATTTCATGAATTTTTGAATGTGTTTTGTTAGGTGACGATAGCGTATCTTAAAGAGAAATCTGCACAATTGCCACCAACCCCGACTTCTAGCTCGAATGGTGGTAGTGGAGTTAGGTTGTTGTCTGCTGCTAGATTTCTAGGAGGTAGTAATGGGAGCCGTGCACTTAGTTTTGTAGGTGGGAATGGTTCGAGTAAAACGGTAGCTGGAAATGGTAGAGTTTCTTCGATGGGTTCTGGTACAAGTACTAGTAATTCTTCGGCTACTTCGAATTATGATGGGAAAGGAACTTATTTGATCTTCAATGTTGGTGATACTATTTTTATCAGTGACTTGAATTCACAAGATAAGGTATGTTTGGTTATGCTGTCATTGTGGTTGACTGGATTAAGTTGAACTTTTGAGATGAAAATGATACCAATGTGGTTACTGTTTGTTGTAGGATCCCATCAAATCGATTCATTTCAGTAATTTGAATCCTATATGCCATGCATTTGATCCTGAGGCTAAAGATGGGCATGACTTGATTATAGGACTGAACTCTGGAGATGGTAAAAATATATCTTGGGTTTCAAACTTTGACGTTTCTTTGGATATGTTCACATTTTTAATTTATTTTGTTTCGTGTATGTGTGTCGTTTGGCAGTGTACTCGGTGTCATTGAGACAGCAATTACAAGATGTTGGGAAGAAGCTAGTTGGAGCTCATCATTATAACAAGGATGGTTTAGTTAATAACAGGCAAGTTTACCTAGTACATATCTGCATTATGATTATGTTACCTTCAATGCTATCATATACATCGTCAACCTTACAATAGGTTTTTCTGGTTCTCTTGTATAAACTGGTAGTCTGTCAGTATCAATGAAGACTTTTTGGTGCTCCAATCCATATACCTTGAAAAGTTGATGTGTTTGCTTGTGTACTTGCTTTAGTCATTAGTGTTGTCATTTATCATCAAACTTGGTTTTCTTCTTGACAAACTTGGTTTTCTTCTTGCAAAATCCAATTTAGGCAAGTAAACTAGGACGGAGGGAGTATAATTTAAGAATTTATAGGATACTCTACAGGCCAATTAATGCTGTAATTTTTTCTCCCGAGGTGGTTTTCTTCTTCTTCTTCTTTTCCTTTTACATAGTGGAAGATCATTCGGAAAGTTATCATTATGGTTTTTTCTTGTAATGTTGATAAACATTAAGATGGTAAATTATTAGGAGTACCTAATTTTATGCTTTACTGAGGGTGCTACAAGTGCCTATTCTTCCCGTTAATTTGTGTAAGCTTTGTTTGTTTCCTGATAATAATATGAAAACTAGCCACTTCCACTGAAACAATATATATGAAGCTCCCATTTTCAGTTGTGTAGGATACTTGCTCATGCCCCCACAGCTTCATGAATGTAAGGTGTCTGCTCACATCAGTATATAAACACGCCAGCTACCCTCTTGACAGTTTTTGATGAGTAGAATCAGATTTATTATGGCCCTTTTATTCCTTTAATAAGAATTTCAGAGTGTATTATCTTTGTAGATCAAATGATGAATGTAAGCAACCAGTTTGTTGCCAGATGGAATATGCTATATGCATATTTTGAAATGCCTTCCTTTCCACTACGTCTTGGCATCTGCCTGAATTGTCTACACTAATCTCTTTCAAATTTATATGTTGCTGAGATGGATTTAGTGGTGTTGCATTTCCAACATGTATGTGACATGATAACCGCTCAAACCAGTAGTACTTTCGAAAGAAGCTTTCAGCCTGAACTGTAAGAATATGCTATTAAGTGTCTTTTAAGAGTGGTAGACGAGTGTTTAGGATTGTGTAACCATTTGAGCTGAGGACTGTTTCCCTGTTATATATCTTGGTTGAGGTTTTAGTCACCTGAACTATAACATTCAGTTGCTTGAAATATCGATAGACGCCAGAAACTAGTGACATATTCTTTTTTCAAATAGCGTATATGCATGAATCTCCCTCTCTTATTGAGTACAGTACTTTTAAGTTGTGATTAGCTTTTAGTCTGAACTGACCATTTGTAGTACTAGTTTTTTGCAGTCGATGCACTAATATGGCATGGGTACCTGAGGGTGATGGAACCTTTGTTGTTGCTCATGCTGATGGGAATTTGTATGTCTATGAAAAGGTGAGCCCACTCTTCTCTTGGAACATTTTCATGCTTACTTATGTTTCACAAACTGACTTCTTATATGTCTTTAGGGCAAAGATGGTGCTGCTGATTCTTCATTTCCTGTTATCAGGGATCAAACCCAATTTTCTGTTGCACATGCGAGGTCCAGTAAGGTAGTTTTACTGGTTTTGTTATTCATCTATATCTTCTTACCATGTGGATGCACACCATCTTGAAAGTTACTTGTGTTTTCCTTTATATGCTTAAAGACTCTAATAATCTGATAATGAAGAACACAGCTGAGAAACTGGTTTTTAGAACTTCACTCAACTTTTGCCGTCCGTCCCCTAATGTTTGTTATTGCCAGCTTACATGTTGTACTATACACTGCTTATAACAGTGCTAGGAACAACTGTTATATCATGGCCATTAAATTATAAACTGCTGGTGTGTGTCTGCAGTGTTTGCTTAATTCTGATACTTCTTAGACGTAGATTCGTATTTCATGGATTTGCTGTTGATTGGTGAAGGTGAAACTGTTCTATTTAGCTTAGAACATAAGTTGTTAAAATTTATCATATGAATTGGCATGTTATTACTTGTTGAAAATAGACTCACACCATTAACTGTTGCATGATGAATCGATCAATACCTTGGCATTAGCGCATTATTATTTGCCTAACACTGGGTTATTCAATTTTCTTTTGCTTCTGATTATTGCAGAGTAATCCTATTGCTAGATGGCATATTTGTCAGGGTTCAATAAATAGCATATCTTTCTCAGCAGATGATACATACTTGGCGACTGTTGGAAGAGATGGTAATGTATTAAATGGAATTATCTGAGACTCTTTTTCATATCTGCCTTCAAGTTCCACCTCAAGTTTGAAGTTCAATTTTATAGACTTTGATTAGAAATCCTGATATCAAATTTACTATCTATATGCAGGTTATTTACGGGTGTTTGACTACTCCAAAGAACAGCTAATTTGTGGTGGGAAAAGCTATTATGGTGCTCTATTGTGTTGTGCATGGAGGTAAAATATTAAATATTACATTTGTGTTAATTTAGATAGTATCTCCAAAGGGACAATGTAATTGATCTCTAAATGCTCTTTTAACAGCATGGATGGAAAATATATTTTGGCTGGAGGTGAAGACGATCTGGTACAAGTTTGGAGCATGGACGATCGAAAGGTAGTAGCATGGGGAGAGGGTCACAGCTCATGGGTATAATTTCTGTAAAATGGTTTATCTTATTTGGTCCTTTTTTTTCCCCCTACACAAGCATCTCATACTTCGTTAATTGTTTGACTTGCAGGTTAGTGGTGTATCTTTTGACTCATACTGGTCATCACCAGCCTCAGATGGCACAGGGGAAAGTGCCATGTACCGGTTTGGTTCCGTTGGTCAAGTAAGATTCCCTTGCCCACTTTGAACTAATGGTTTACAGAGATAGCAACCAATTTAGATGTCTACCTCTTAGACATTAAGTGGGAATGGGGAAAAAATGAACCTAGCATAACTACATGCCTGTTTGAAAAAGCAGAATGACGTCTGTAAGAGAAACCTGTTTTCTCGTAGCTTTAGTTTTTTCGTTCTCTAGTCCCAATCTGGTTTTGCTTTTGTGTTGATTGTTATCCTGCTGGATCTTTTAATAGTGTGTTTAGCTTGTTGTTATGGCAGTTATTATTGAGAAGTATTTTTGCATTTATATGCCTTGCATGTTGTTATTGGTGTAAGCAGGATACACAGTTGCTTCTGTGGGACCTGGTAATGGACGAACTGGTGGTGCCTCTTCGACGCCCTCCAGGTGGTTCCCCAACATATAGCACCGGAAGTCAGTCTGCTCACTGGGACAACAGCATGTGCCCAGTAGGTACCCTCCAACCTGCTCCTAGCATGAGGGATGTGCCAAAGCTCTCTCCTGTAGTGACCCATCGTGTTCACACTGAACCTCTATCTGGATTGACATTCACCCAAGAATCAGTTCTCACTGTATGCCGGGAGGGACACGTGAAAATATGGATGAGACCAGGTTACGGCGAACCTCAACCTACTAACAACTCCTCAGAGAACGTGCTAAGTACGAGCGCCAAGGAAAAGCCGCAACTGAGTAAAATCAGAATAACCCCTTGATAGTAGTAGTGAATTGTATGTGTACTCTAACAACATTATTCAATAATCACTTGGTTTAGGGTAAAACGATTTTGGTTTTAATGTCTAACCACACCAGCTTCCACCTGTTATTGGTCAAAGCTGTTAAATTATTTGTATACCGATCAATATCAGTTTAAACTTGTATGAAGTGGTAAAGATTATACACCACCCTGATCCTGTAAATCTCTGGTGATATGTTGGAAGTAAAAGAGGTTACTTCTGTTTGGGTGTAAACCCACCAGCTCAAGCTACTCAGACTTCCTCGCTGAAAACCGTCCAGTGCATCTAGGTTTATGACAGTGTTCTCTATCTTGGCATTGTTGCAACAATAAATACATGTAACATGAATATGAAGGGAAAAATAACATTTTGAAAGTGTCTTTAGTATCATTGTTCTCTCTTGCAGGTTGGCAGTAGCTTCACCTTGCACCATCATTGTGCATTGTGCAACCGTAGCAGCATGATACTTGAAGCTTCATCTATACAGCAGCATGAGTTGTCCTTGTGTGAGGTGTGATGCAAGGAAGTGAATTGCTAACATCCTAAACATAAAGAAAGGATAAAAATGATTGAAGCATGGAATTGTCATTGCTATGGTGGGATAGGTAAAAGCTCAAAAGATAGCGTTTGGTAAAAATGACTTTTGTTGTTGTTGTTGTTTATGATGGCCTTTTAGAGCGCCCTTTTTGTTTTTCTATGGGTTTGCAGACACGTTTCCAGATCTTATAGTTGATTAGATCAAAAAAAAAAAAAAATTGTTAGATTTTTGTCATAGTCAACTCTGTAACAGCCTGAGTGAGGGCTGTTACAGAGTTGAATGTAGTGGAGTTATTGGCAACAAGAAATCCAATCCTCATCTAAACCACAATAAAGATTGATTGGAATAGGACCACCAACTTCATCTGCTTGTGCATATCATCTCCTCCCTGCTACCACCATTTAAGGCGTAACCCCAGAACTGCATTATCTTTTTGGAGGTACCAACTCCAAAAGTGAAGTCAATAAAAACTGTTTTCCTTCTCGCCACACAGCTCATACTATTCTTGAGAGCTAGTAAACAACACTATCAACTACTTACGACAGGAGGAGATGAGTTTGCAATTTCCTGATTCTTGAGGTCCCCCAATTCTTAACAAGATATTTCCTTGTGAATGCGTGTTGAAAAAATGTGCATTCTTTTTGATGATTTTGTTGACAGAAATGGGTGGATGGAGGAAAATAATGTTTGTGGCATCCCGCAAAGCATGTTGTGTTATGTCTTGTTTAGCTGAACAAATGGAAGTTAAGACCAATCTAAAATGAATTAATTAGCGAGTTAGTTACACATTATTGAATCCATTCTTAAGAAAGTAATGGTAGACTTTATTGCTCTTCTATTTCTCTCTTTTTTTTTATCTTATTTTGGCAGGTATAAATAAAGGGGTAAGTTGGTTTTGAACTCTGATCGTGAATATCAATATCAAACTGCTTTACAGCTTGGTTTGTTAGAGCAACATCTTTTTTTTTTTTTTCCTTGTTCATTTCTAAAATGTGATGTCATTTTGTTCAAATGATCCATTAGAAAAAACCCCAGACGGCAATGATGGTTATGAACTTATGAACAATACGACATCCTCCTTTTTTTTGTCATACAATGAATAAAGATTAGATTGGATATATGAGATAAGAATAAGGGGATAACACAAGAGTTAGCAATGCGCAAATAATAATCATGGATATTGTAGGTGATTAGAATCATTTTGATCTGCTAAGATGACCCAATCTATATTATTATTTTTTATTATTATTTGTTGACTGGACCAGTGTTGGGGTCCTTGGGGACCTGATAAGGACCAACTGCAACTCGTAGAGCAGATATATATAGATGAGACCAATGCGTCACACTCGACCAACTACGAAGAAAAAATGACCACGGCTCAAGGCAACACACGTCCCACCCGCATTTAGTTGTTGAAATGCACCTTATTCTTTGAGCTCAGCAAACAGTTAAGGTAACAGAATGCATGCAGGGCCTGGACCCCTGGCCCTGGTTAAATATGACAAGCGAGAAGTGATTGATGATGGAGATGGACTGATGGATGAATCTCAAGACTTTAACGTGCCATGCCTTTGATCTTTCGCATATCTCTAGTTTTGGTTTCACATTTCCCATATACAGCATACTAGTCGGTGTATCTGTGTTAAGATATTTAAATATCTTGACACTTATGGTGTGTATATATATATATGCAGTTATAGAATATATGTTCTTGTTATCTAGGTGTTGTATAATTAGTTATGCTCATATATCTTTGTATATTTTCCTTCTTTTTTTATCTGTTGTACTCTTCTATAAGTAGGTGTTTTTTACCTATCTAAGCAATATACGGAATGAGTTCATCTCATACACAGTTGTTGTCTTTCTATATGCTCATGTTTATCATGGCATCAGAGCCAACAACGATATGAGAATCCATTATTCCGCTGCATAAACTTTGAAACAACCCTTGTCTTAAATTATTCATAGAAACTTATCTTCCAATCCCTGTGGTTCTCAGTCTTTTCCTTGAATCCCTAAAATCAGAAAATCAAGCTACTTCTTCAAACCTGATTAACATGTCTCGAGAAGATTCCCAATCTATCACTACGAAATTCGATGAAACAAACTATACTCATTGGTCTTTCCTTATGAAGAGTTTTCTCAAAGGGAAAGGTATGTGGAAATACATTGATGGTACGGAGAAATGTCCTAAAACAAGCACCTCGACTAGCAAAGACAAAGAAAAAGAATCAGTTGATCTCAATGAAACCTGGGAAATCAACAATCACAAGATTTTAACTTGGATCGGCAACACTGTAATCACTTCAATCAGTATGCAGCTTACCAGTTTTGAAGTTGCAAAAGATGCATGGGATTTTCTCTCAAAAAGGTATACATAAATAAATTTTGCTCAAAGATATAAGCTTGAACAAGATATTCGTTCCATGAAACAATCACATGATCAGTCTATCTCTGATTTTCATTCTGAAATGTTTGTAATATGGAACCAATTGGCTCTTATGGAGCCAAAATGGACGATTGATCTAGAATTGTGGGAAAAGTATAGAGAAGAAACAAGAGTGGTGCAACTTTTGATGGCAATACAAGATGAGTATGAGTCAGTTAGAGGTGTTATTCTTCATCGTTCACCTCTTCCATATGTTGAATCTGCTTTGTCAGAGCTTATTACTGAGGAAACGCGGAAATGTATCAAGCCAGAACCTTCAGGAGTGTTTGTCATGCCTTCTTTCCCGACCAGCCTTCAACTTCCAGAGAAGTAATTCAACAAATAATCCAACACATCGTGACTTGTCTCAGGTTCAATGTAATAACTGCAAGAAATTTGGTCATATGGCAAGAAATTGTACCTTGCCACCAGTTGCAGTACCACAAGATACTCCTACAACTCAATGCAACTATTGTAAGGAACTAGGACACTCCACAAGGAATTGTACATCTTCATCATCCAGGAACATGAGAAGGCAGAATTCATATGGTGGACAAACAAGATTTGGTGGGCAAACCAGATTCAATACTGCACCAGCTTCATATGTGACACCATCTCCATCTGTATCAGCTCAAACTGCACAACCAACACCTAATACAAACTATGATTCATCAACCTCAGTGCCAAATCTTGCTGAGATACAAGAAATGATCAAGAAGGCACTCTCAATTGGTAACAACTCTGTTGTTGCATCTGTTTTCTCAGCTCCATCAGGTATTTTCTCAACTGGTTGGTATCTAGACTCTGGAGCATCAAATCACATGACTTATGACTCAAAAGTCTTTGATAATCTTCATCCTATTATAGCTTCTGAGATACATACTGCTGATGGATCAGTTGTTACGGCAAGTCATATTGGTGTGATAAAAGTCTCGAATAACATATGTGTGACGGATTTTTTGCTTGTTCCTAAGAACACAATGAATCTTATTTCCATTGTACAATTATGTGATCAAGGATTTAACATCTTTTTCTCTCGTATTGGTTGTGCTATCCAGAATCTCAAAACAGGGAAGCTAGTTGGGACAGACCGTAGATTTGTTCGATTATATCTACTCCAATCTTTAATCGTTCCTTCCAAAGTTCAGAATCATGTCATTGCTGCAACTACTACTCCATCTCACACCACCACATCTCAGTTCATGTCTTGGCACTCTAGGTTAGGCCATGTTTGCTTTTCTCATCTTTCATATATGATCAATAAGGTTTTACTAGGAGATACTCAGTTAGATAAAGAACCAAAATGCATCTCTTGTAAACTGGCAAAACAACCAGCTCTCTCTTTTAATCTTAGTACTTCTATCTCAACTGAACCATTTGATCTTATACACTCTGATGTCTGGGGTAAATCTCCAATTATGTCAAAAGGAGGTTCTTTATATTATGTCAGTTTTATTGATGATTATTCACGTTATACATGGGTATATCTATTCAGTTCTAGAGAAGATTTCCTTAAGTTATATGTTGATTTATCAACCATGATAAAAACTCAGTTTGGTAAGGTGATCAAAGTTTTTCGTGGTGATCAGGGTGGGGAATACATTTCCAATCCATTCAAAGAATTTCTTAAAAACCAAGGAACTATTCTTCAAATGTCATGTACTGAAACTCCAGAACAAAATGGACTTGCAGAACGTAAACACCGTCATATTATAGAAACTTCTAGAACCCAGTTGATTTCTGGTTCAGTCCCTTCAAATTTTTGGAGAGAATCAGTTCTTACCGCAGTCTATACTATCAATAGAGTTCCAACAGCTGATATAGGAGGAATATCACCTTATGAGCGTCTCTATGGTAAGAAACCAAACTATTCTGAGATTCGAGTCTTTGGTTCAACTTGTTTTGTACTCCTTCCAGAACGAGAACGTCATAAAATTGGTCAAAAGAATGTCTTGTGTGTTTTTCTTGGGTATGGTATTGAACAAAAAGGGTATCGTTGTTATGATCCACTTAATAGAAAACTTCGTGTCTCTCGTCATGTTACATTCTGGGAGAAAGTTCCATTCTGGTCACTTCCAAGCAGCAAATCTTCATCTTTTGAGACTTTCACTTATTCTGATCCTTTTCCCAGTGAACCCAATCATATCCCTTCTTGTATATCCACTCCTGAAAATCCATCTTCTCTAGTTGTTGATCCACCAAATACTGATCATCAAGATCACTCTATGACTCAGCCCAACAGTGCAGACCTAGTAAGAGATCCCGAGGATGATGTTTTGCCACCTAGAAATCGAAGACCACCAGCTAAGTATTCAAATTATCATTGTTCTTTGTCATATATTATGTCTTTCATGAACCAAGAACATACAGAGAAGCTGCAGCTATTCCTGAATGGCAAGATTCAATGAAAGAAGAATTAACATCACACAAAGAAGCCGTTACATGGGACATGGTAGATCTTCCACCTGGAAAATCAGTTGTAGGCAGTAGATGGGTTTTCAAAGTGAAAACTAAATCAGATGGCAGTATAGACAGAGACAAGTCTCGTGTGGTTGATCAAGGATATACTCAAGAATATGGGATTGACTATGAGGAGACATTTGCTCCTGTTGCTCGCATGGTCACTGTTCATACGCTTATTGTTGTTGTTGCAATTCGACAATGGAATCTTCATCAGATGGATGTCAAAAATGCTTTCCTTCATGGAGAATTACAATAGTAGGTATATATGCAACCTCCTCCTGGTCTACCTCATGCTCCAAATTAGGTGTGTAAACTTCGTAAGGCTCTTTATGGACTCAAACAAGCAGCCCGCGCCTGGTTTGAGAAGTTTAGCAGTACAATTCTTAAGTATGGTTTTACACAAAGTTTTTACGACTCAGCAATGTTAACTCGTGTATCATCCAACGGAATAGTAATTATACTCCTGTATGTAGATGACATGGTCATTACAGAAAGTGATCTTGAAGGAATTGATAATCTCAAAAGATATCTCAGTTCTTGTTTTCAGATGAAAGATCTTGGCTTCTTAAGTTAATTTCTGGGCATTGAAGTAGGTAAATCAGACAATGGATACTTTGGATCTCAGGTTAAGTATGCATCTGAAATTATTTAACGTGCAGGGATCACTGATACTAAGATTGTGGATACTCCTCTAGAAGTCAATTTGAGACATATTCCAATAAGTGGCACTCTATTATCTAATCCCACAATGTATTAAAAACTGGTAGGAAGTCTCAACTACTTGACTATTACTAGGCCTGATATTAGTCATGCAGTACATATAGTAAGCCAATTCATGTCAGCTCCTCGTTCAACTCATTTTGCTGCTGTTCTTCGAATTCTACGTTACTTAAAAGGAACTTTATATCAAGGTCTTCAGTTTTCATCTAAGTTTGATTTCACTCTAAGAGCTTACTCATATTCTGACTGGGCAGGAGATGTCACTAACAGGCGATCAATTACTGGATATTGTATGTTTTTAGGAGATTCTTTCATATCTTGGAGAAGTAAGAAACAAACTATCGTTTCTCGTTCTAGTGCTGAAGAATAATATCGAGCTCTTGCTCATACCACTTCTGAAATCATTTGGTTACGGTATCTTCTTAGTGACATGGGAATTCGTCTTCATAAACCAACACCTTTTTTTTTGTGATAACAAGGCTGATATACAGATCACTCACAATGATATTTTTCACGAAAGAACTAAGCATACAGAGATTTATTTTCACTTCACAAGGCATCATTTCAAGCACGACACAATTATTCTTCCTCGTGTCAAGTCTGATTTCAAATTGCTGATCTTTTCACCAAGTCTCATCCGGCATCTCGTCTACAATTCTTGGTTTCCAGACTCAAGATGTGTTCTATACCACCTTGAGTCTGAGGGGGGGTGTTAAGATATTTCAGTATCTTGACACTTATGGTGTATATATATGCAGTTATAGAGTATATATTCTTGTTATCTAGGTGTTGTACAATTAGTTATGGTCATATATCTTTGTATATTTTCCTTCCTCTTTTATTTGTTGTACTCTTCTACAAGTAGGTGTTTTTTACCTATCTAAGCAATACACAGAATGAGTTCATCTCACACACAGTTGTTGTCTTTCTCTATGCTCATGTTTATCAATCCGAACCTAGCTATAATACAAAAAGGAATAGTCGGTGTCTGTGGCATCGTCGTAAAATTCGCGAAAATGCTTTAGAGACCCCGGATTTTTACCCCATCTCTTATACCCCACTATGTGTCAAGTTTGTATTGGTCTATTTTTAAAGCGGATCCCCTATTTTTCCAGGCGGGGTAGGGTGAGAAAGAAATCAATAATAGATGTGGGTGACACATACTGGTGTAAAATGTTTGGGTATATAAGTGGGGGCTCCCTATTCCTGTAGTCCTACTTGCAGTTGAACAACTACACGCTCAGAATTAAATTATTAAAAGAGCAGAGATTAGAGACCGAGTTACACATAATTATACACCCATTCAAATGTAGAAGCAACGTGGACAAAACGTATAGAATCGTTCTAGAAGAACTATTCAGTATACGTTGGCTTCGACCATATAGAGAAACAAAAATCCTAAATGGACTAACGGAGTGAATGTTACGCGGAATTCTACCTATATTCCACCAAAACAATGGCGGAAATGACGTTCTAGTGTTTATCCAACAAAAGCCTGCGGTGATTACGATGATGATGTATAAACAGCACAACCGACGTTTCATACTATCATAAATCCATGATACGTACAATGGATTCATATGATAAATCATGGATATTGTGGATGATGTTTGGTTGGGATATCCGATGATTTATTTTAAAATTTTGAATGACCCCATGAATAATAATACAGTGAAGGAATGTGTATCCTATTTATTTATTGATTAGCTGACAAAATCTTAAGTAAAATTGATAAAGAGAGCTAGGATGTCTCGTAATAAGGTTGGTTTAGACTCACTTTCAGGTGAGCAACTAAGTTTAAATTTAATAATTATCATGTAATTATTTAAATGAATTGAAATGTAATTTCCAAAAAAAAAAAAAGAAAACAAATAAAACGGAGTTTAATTCCATAATGATCTCAAAAAAGTAACGTGAACAATTAACATAAGAAGAGGAATATTCATCTTTACCGTTAGTACTTAGTCATTTAAAGCTTGAATAATCAACACTCAGTTATTAAACCCGCCCGTCTCATTGTCTTTCTTCTTCTTATTTTCTTCAAGATTGCTAACAGGGGTAACTGGTTAGGTGTGGGTGTACCAAAACCATAATAAAACAAAACCGATTTTTTATATGGGACAAAATAGTTTTTACCTTAGCTTGGTACACCGCACCAAACCTGGCACCCCCATTAGCAACGTTGATTTTCTCGATGGAACGAAATGAACCAACCAAACCAATAATGCATTTCCACAATAGTAACTAGTATTCATTTTGGTCTTTATTGGACCATATATTTACAACTAGGCTGAAGATGAGTCAAATGGCCACCTGGCACATTAATTTTAATCAACATTTATTCTCTATGTGTATTAGAGGTTGTTTGATCCTCTTAAAACTTCACTCCCTTCCAGCTGATTTGTTGCCATTTAGAGCACCGGCCTTTTGTTGTTTTCTCGCATGATAAGAAAAAAAAAATAATGTGCCTCATTTTGATGGGATAAAAATCGAACCGGAGGTGGGTCCAATAAGAGCATAAAGGTATATGTAGGCCCTGACGGAATTTATGATGTGGTTGGTTATTTTGGTGCTGCCCCTACGGAATTGATGATACACCACGTGCTCCTTCCTTCCTATACGATTTGATTAGGCGGGATTGGTTATTATTAAGGCGCGATCGAAAGAGCGCGACAAGTACCCAACTACCGATTATCACTGTGGAAACTTTCATTTTACTACTAGTATTAAGCACCGCACTCCTGCAATATTTGGTGGAATTCGTTTGGACTCCTGTAAATGATTATGACTCCTCTCAGAACTCCCTGATCAATGCAAGACCTCCGTCACTATGGGAAGAAACAAGGAAGGTAAAACGCTACTAGTCTTATGACAAGGGCTACGACTACGAGTCTTACGAAGCTCAACAAAACGTCGTACAATTTTTAACCGGAAGAAAAAATTATTCTGAAACTCCAATGTTAACGCTTGTTTATTTTCATCAACAAATTTTAGTGTAGACAAAAGAATAAGTACTACAGTTTCACCCGTATTTAAACCAGGCGAGATTGGGGTATACTCCTATCCAGACTAGTGTGTTAAGGGGTGTCTAAAAGGTGTTAAAAGACCAAATTGTCCATACTAAAAAACCATGCCGACCAAAACATATTCAAAAGAAAATCAAAAATCTTTCCTCTAAACTCTAACTATACATGTGAAATCAAAAAAAAAAAAACAAAAACGAAGAGCCAAAACGATTCAAAGGTAAGCAGAGTTTTATTTGTCGACCTTGCCGACTAAAATATTGTCGGCAGGGTATAAGGTTAAATACCGTGCCGACTTTGCATCTCTGAAATTAGCAGTTACAGAGTCGGCAAGATATCCATCTCTATACATTGTCGACTATATTTTAGTCGGCAGGTTATTAAATTAATACCTTGCCGACTACAGTTTAGTTGGCAGGTTATGAAATTAATACCTTGCCGATTAATCATGCATTTGTAACACCTTTCTCTGAATGTCAAAAATCTTATAGTCGGCAGGTTTTTTTTTGTCGACCTTGCCGACTTTTCATACTTTCAGAACTGAAAATGTTGATTCTTTTTATAATTTGGAGTATAAAACCACCCAACAGCTCTACAATCTCATATTTATAAGCGTCTGGATAGTACGATTTAATTCGTTACAAGTAGAATTCTCAAGAAAACAAATCTCAAAAATCTACCCACATCCATGAGTTCAATCTAAAATAAAACCTAATTTCAAACTTTTCACAATTAATTAACTAACTAAATTAATTACCCTAATCATGTTTATTAGTGTTAATTAATCAAGGGTAGATTAGTCATTTTTATAAATATGTGGTTAAAGGGATTTGTGTTTTACTTCAAAATGACCTTATTTTGTCTCATTTGGTATACCCCAATTAATTTGGGTATACCCCAATCAAACCAGGTATTTAAATTCGATATTTTATCTCAAATCTACCAAATTAGCCTGGCTAAATTGGGGCATATGCCACTTCATTGGGGCCTATAGATACATGACAAAATAGGGTCATTAAGAAGTAATTCATAGAAACCCCTTAACCAACTATTTTCTTAATGACTTATTTACCCATGATTAATTAGTGTTAATTCGGGTGATTAGTGGTAAAATATAGTGTTAGGTGTGAAATTAACTCGTGTTAATTAATCATCTGAACATGAAAAAATGTGAAAATTTGAAATTTTTTGAAGAACACCAACTCAGAATCGGTATATGTTGTCAAAAACATATACCGATTGTAACCTCAAAAATATATAGAGATTTTTTGAAACTAGCTTCTACCCAGAATTGGTTTATATAGACATGAAAATCAACCGATTATCCATAATCGGTTTATATTGGCATGAACGTAAACCGATTGTGGGTAAATTTTCTCTTTTTTATCTGTGAATTATGTGTTATTAAACATCAAATAAAATTAAAATCCATTCTATACCCGAGTTAATGAAATGAAATCGAGTATGATTTCATACTCATTTTATGATCGAGTATTAACTGAAAAAAAATGGGTTAACCAGAATCGGTTTACACGATACATATTTAAAAACCGATTCCTGACATTGCACAACAGGAATCGGTTTATAAGAATGCTCATGTAATCTGATTCTAACAAAAAAAAAGATACAGGAAAATTGAGAACAACAATCGTTTTACTCGACACACATATAAAATCCGATTCTAACATTATATATCAACAATCGGTTTTTATAAGTGCTAATGTAATCCGATTCTGGTTCAAATTTCTCGAACCAGAAAACATATCAAGGACAATCGGTCTTTGTAGGCATGAACATAAACCGTTTCTATTTGCAATCGGATCACATATACATTAACGTTAACTGATTCTAATAAACCAGGAAAAATTTGATTTCAAAATTTTCAATTTTTGAGCAATTTTATGTTACTAAACCTAGTTTATAGGATTGGGTTTAGAAAAGATCAGTTGAAGTGGAGATGGAAATGAATTTGACTTTGATTTTAGTTTTTAATTTTATGATTTTAGTTTTATGATTTTGATATTGATTTTAGTTTTTAAATTTTATGATTTTGATTTTAGTTTTTAATTTTATGATTAGGATTTGATGGGGACAAATTAGTAGTATTAATATTTGACAGATGGTAAAATGGTAGTTTCATCAAACTTAGACACCCCTTATCATCCTTTATGGGGTGGATGAAAAATCCATAAACCCCAATTTAGCCGGGCAAATTAGTAACTCCATCCAAACAAGCACTTTTTGAGCATAAAGTTGCATAGGCCACAACCACTCCACAAAATGTCCTTGGACTGATAATCTCTAAAACCCAAAGGGTCTATAAATAAGAAATGATCAACCAAAGGGTTTGATTACAAAAACAATACTAATAAGGTACTAATGTGGTTGTTTGGTTGTGGTTATGGTCCTACACGACAAATATACCCAACACTGAGATTCTCTTTTTACCGCCCAAAGTTAAAAAGAATTCAGTTCCCCACTTTGTCTTCTTCATTCATTCACTCTTTCCCCTTTGCTTTTCTCTGTTTATAAATACAGGCGTAAGTTAGCAACAAAACCTGGATCAAAAAAGAAATGCAGAAAACAAATTTAAGGAAGAAAAAGTAAAAATCTCAACTTTGTTGGAATTATAGAGATCGAGGTGGTATAGGTGGCGTGTACTCACACTGGCGTAGGTTAGACACAGGTAGTAAGTCATCTAAGCTTCTTAAACCTTAATAGATTCTCCTTACTTAACCTTTCAAGCAAACAATCATTTCATTTATATACACTAACCCAATCTCACAATCCATCTCACCTTATAAATTGAAAAACCCACTTCTGAAATAACTTACAGAACAGACCCAGGAATCAAGAATCAAATTTTTTTTAAAGAAATGAAGGGGGTGGCGTACATTAGCATTGTACTAATGGTGGTGGAGATGATCGTCTGTGTCATTGGAATGACAGTTGAGTATGATCATAGAGCAGTTGTGATTGATGGGAAACGGAGAGTTTTAATGTCTGGTTCTATACATTACCCTCGCAGTACTCCTGAGGTTGGAAAGATCTTTCACTCTGTTCTCATTCTTGCTCTGTTTTTTCTCAATCTAACTCTGTTTTTCTAAATGTTTGCATGTAGATGTGGCCGGATTTGATACAGAAATCAAAAGATGGAGGTTTAGATGTGATTGAGACTTATGTTTTCTGGAATTCTCATGAACCTGTTCAGAATCAGGTCCTTAACTTTATTTCTTGATGACTACATTTTTACTTTAACTTTTTTGATTTCTTTTTAGTCCAAATCAAACTAAAGATATTCATGCAAAATGGGTTTTTGTAATTTTGCAGTTCGATTTTGAAGGGAGAAATGATTTGGTAAAGTTTGTAAAAACTGTAGCAGATGCTGGTTTATATGTTCATCTTCGAATCGGTCCTTACGTTTGTGCCGAATGGAATTATGGGTAAATTTTTCACAGTTTCAGAACTTTTTCATTTCCCAATTGAGCCAAATTTTGATTCAAAAGGTTCTAATTTGATTGCTTTTGGGTTATTAGAGGATTTCCTCTATGGTTGCATTTCATACCGGGGATTCAATTCCGAACCGACAATGAACCATTCAAGGTTTGGCTTCTTAACTTCATTTCATTGCTGTACTGAAGATTTTTAGAATTGAGTCCTTAATTGTTCTGAAATTTCTTGTATTAGAGAGAAATGCAAAAATTCACAGCCAAGATTGTGAGTATGATGAAAGAAGAGAAACTTTTTGCTTCTCAAGGCGGACCGATTATCCTTTCACAGGTTTGTTTCTTCCGTATTTCCCATTCCGTTGAGCAAATGGTTCCTCAAACTCTACTAAGTAAGTTCTCTTTTCGGTTTGCAGATTGAAAATGAGTATGGAAATATCGATACGCATTACGGTTCTGCTGCTAAATCTTACATTAACTGGGCAGCAGGCATGGCTATCTCGTTAGACACAGGGGTACCATGGGTTATGTGCCAGCAAGTGAATGCTCCCGATCCAATTGTGAGTTCAGTACTCCATGAAAAACTTCCGAAACGAGTTGATGTTGCATCATTCAAGATCGCATATCCATTGGTTGTTGAGTATATTTTTGATTTCCTGACATTGGTAATTTTTACAAAATGTTGCAGATCAACACTTGCAATGGTTTTTACTGTGATCAGTTTACTCCAAATTCTGGCAAGAAACCCAAGATGTGGACTGAGAACTGGACTGGTTGGTAAGATGTTTTCCTTATTTTGAATGTCGGTTGACACATGACATCTGAGCTGTTGTATGGATTTTTATTCAGTCTTAGTAACCTTTTCAACGACATGTTACATGTACTAGGTTCCAAACTTTCGGTGGCGCTGTTCCTTACAGACCAGTGGAAGACATTGCATTTTCTGTGGCAAGGTTTTTCCAAAGAGGCGGAACTTTCCAAAATTACTACATGGTAAAGCTTTTTGCTGTTTTTATTTGTAAATCTCCTGTTAGTTGGCTTTTTGCTATTTGTATATGTAATGCTTTCTTATAAACAGTATCATGGTGGGACAAACTTTGGCCGGACTTCTGGAGGACCCTTTATAACCACAAGCTATGACTATGATGCTCCAATAGATGAGTATGGTAAGATTGTGCTTACCATGCTTGCGAGCTCATTTTTTATTTGAGCGTATAATGTGTAAGATGTAATGTTTATAATCGAATTCATGTATGGTGCAGGACTTATTAGGCAGCCTAAGTGGGGACACCTAAAAGATTTGCACAAGGCCATAAAGCTCTGTGAACCAGCATTGATAGCAACTGATCCTAAGGAAATTAAGCTTGGTGACAACTTAGAGGTAATAAGAACACTCTTATTTAGTCATACGTCTGTGAACGGTCAGATGGTGTGATTTCTATTCTGACTTGGAGCATCCTTTATTCTCAGGGACATGTCTATAAAACAGAAGCAGGAGTATGTTCTGCTTTCCTTGCCAATATAGGAACTCAATCTGATGCAACTGTGAATTTCAATGGCAATTCATATCATTTACCTGCATGGTCTGTCAGCATTCTACCTGACTGCAAAAACGTCATATTCAATTCCGCAAAGGTTTGCCTCAGCAACTTGCAAGACACATTTGTCTTTGAATATTCTAGTGACTTGGGTCTATTATGGGATTGTCTGTGTGTGCTTGCCCGTATGTGTTCATACTGGACCTTATGATTCTCTTGTTATGTGGCAGATAAACTCCCAGGTTGTGAGACAAAAATTCCATCGTCAGTCTGACGATAAGATTGATAACTCTGCAGCAGAGTTTCAGTCAGGATGGAGTTGGTTTGTTGAACCTGTAGGTATTTCAAAGAGCGATGCTTTCTCAAGAAATGGTCTACTTGAGCAAATAAATACGACATCTGATGTTAGTGATTATTTGTGGTATTCGTTAAGGTATAGAATCCTAAAATTCTTTCTTAAGTTCCTATTGCTATCTTAATTTGTTTGATGTGATAAAGTTTATCAATTTAAATTTTGTGGCAGTACTGAAGTCAAAGAAAATGAACCACTTCTTCAAGGGGATAGTCAGCCTGTTCTTCATGTCGAATCACTTGGTCATGCTCTTAATGTTTTTGTCAATGGGAAGCTTGCAGGTACGTGCCCGTAACTGTACAGAACACACTTAGTTGTGTGAAAGCAAAATTTTCTGTTTCCTGTCTATTATTTTTGAGGTGCATTGTTTTCTTACTCTATCCGCTGTTATTTGATTCTTAGGTAGTGGAAAAGGAATTAGTGGCAAAGTGAAAATCAGCCTCGAGGTACCCATTACACTGGTACCAGGGAAGAATAGCATTGACCTCATGAGTGCAACAGTGGGACTCCAGGTCCGTCCTCCTCTTAAAAGGAAAAACTAAATTTATTCATTACAACTGCTAATGCATTGAGCTGGGGTCTTTATACTTCAATGACTAAATTTGCTTGAAGTGCATGTTTGAGCTATTCCTCCACAAAAGTGTGACCCCATGCAATGTTTTCATTTTTAGAACTATGGAGCATTTTATGAATTGACGGGTGCTGGTATTACCGGTCCAGTCACGATAAAAGGATTGAAAAACGGAGCAAGTCTGGATTTATCCTCGACTAAGTGGACATATCAGGTCTGTCTCTCAGAGCATTACACATTCATTCTCTCAGTGTTCACTTATTAGTTGGAGGGCTAAAATCTCATCTTGTCTTCTCCTATGATTTGGCAGATTGGACTGAACGGTGAAGAATTAGGTTTGTATGATGGAAGTTCTTCACAGTGGGTCTCAGACTCTATCATGCCTAAAAACCAACCTTTGACGTGGTACAAGGTAAATAAATGTTTGATTCGTTGAATCTGATTCAGCATATGGTTTACTTTATAATTCCTTATGACCATATCTTTTATATCACTAAACCATATTTGTTTTCTTAGACGAGCTTCGACGCGCCTGCTGGCAGTGACCCAATTGCACTAGACTTCACAGGAATGGGTAAGGGTGAAGCATGGGTGAACGGTCAGAGCATTGGTCGGTTTTGGCCAACTAACATAGCTTCACAAAGTGGTTGCAGCAATTATTGCAGCTATAAAGGAACCTATAGTGCAACCAAGTGTCTCAAGAGTTGTGGGAAACCATCTCAGCAACTGTAAGATACAAGCTGTGCCTGGTTCCCGATCTTTTTCTTCTGTTGGCTTCTGTTTTTTAAGACAACTTTTTCCTGATGATGTTGGGAATGTTCATCGCAGGTACCATGTCCCACGTTCATGGGTCAAACCAAGCGGTAATGTATTGGTGTTGTTCGAGGAGTTAGGCGGTAATCCAACTCAATTATCTTTTGCTACAAGACAAGCAGATAGCTTATGTGCACACGTATCGGAATCACACCCACCTCCTGTAGAATCGTGGACTTCAGAGGCAAAGACAAAAGAAAATTCTAGACCAGTCCTTCAGCTGAAATGCCCTTCTCCAAACCAGGTCATATCATCTATCAAGTTTGCAAGTTTTGGAACCCCATATGGGACTTGTGGGACTTATGGCCATGGTCGATGCAGCAGTGTCAAGGCTCTCACAATTGTAAAGGAGGTACATGATAACTTTTTTATTTTTTCAGGGAAATGACTCCACTGTTGTGCTACTGAACTTATGAAGAAATTATATAGCTAATGTGTCATTTCCTCAGGCTTGCGTCGGATTAAAGAGTTGCCAAGTTGAAGTATCGAGCAAGAATCTTGGAGATCCATGCAAAGATGTTCCAAAAAGCCTTGCAGTAGAAGCTATCTGTGCATAAGAGAATTGATCTTGCAGACATTTATCTGTGCATGTGGGGATGCCAAGGCGAAGCTGCGCGACTCCACTTATAGAAGTAAAAATAATGAAAGCCAAAATGTATACATAAGAAAGAAGGTATAGGATGCTCTCTAAATACAGTGCAGTCGACCTTTCTTTAGTGTTAGAAGGTAGATAATGACCTCTTTGTAAAGCAGCCCCAATAAGTCTGCTGATTCAAAATAATGAAAATAATGTGAACCGTTCTGTTGATGCAAAAGGTTGTTAACATTTCATTTATATCAGAATGAAGAGATTGGAACGGTTAAATCATGGCTATTCAAGTGAAAGTGTCACCAGAAAACACGTACAACATAAAATAGAAATAGCAACCTACAAATCTTCACATGTTTCCATTTACTATCTGGTAACATCATCTGGTATTTCAATTTATAACATTTGTATAGCTTTTCATGGGGAGAAGGAAAAGCAGCAAACAAAATTTGCGAAAATGTACGACATTCCTAATCTTCTAACTATGAGCAAACTTTACTATCTAAGGGGGAATATCCATGGAGTTCATTCAAACATTTTCCGCCGCATCTCTGTGTGAAAGGTCATCTTCTTTCTCACCCACAGCTACCAAGCCATCAGCTGCTAATCTTTCTTCCAGTGCTCTAGCTCCTCTTTCTCTGCAATTAGACAAGAACGAACAATTATGATGTCTTCTCTTGTAGATTGTTTAAAGAACATGACGTGAACAGATATGGTGTCCCCATGGACTCTACTGCCAACATATATACAACATAAACTTTACAATCATCAAATTCAAGCAAAATCGGTTACCCCATTTCTGAATAATGTACAATAAAAACCTTCATGGTACAATTACGTTGTTTTCAACAATCAATGGATTTGTTTTACAGCTAGCAGTGGTTTTGCTAAGAAAGAATTAACTCAACAGTGTGGTTAAAGACAATAATGTAGCAAGCTAAGAGTAAGTATTACCTCCTCCTGGATGCCTCAATGGGGCCAGAACCAGGCAATGAGGTGGCCCCTAAGGTATAGCCATCGCTGGAATCATTAGTAACTTGAGATCTTCCACAGAGCATCCGATCAAACAGAGATGCAACGGGATCAATAACAGGTCTGCGAAGACCCAATAAAAGCTTCCTCAATAAGGGCAATGAAGATATATAACAGCACAAATTAGAAATAATGATTTTAAATGAAAGGATGGGGATAAGATGGCATATTACCGCATAGCACCAGGAAAGAATGAGGAAAAGGAGAATTCATCACTTGGGTCCCCTCTAAGGCTTGTTTCCGGCTTCCTCTGAAGATACCTTAGGTAAATCCAACTCATATATGCGCCAAATAGGAAGGTTGGAAGGTATGATGCTGACTCTTCTATGAAGAAGCTCAAGAGTATGCATAGAAGTAGCAAGAAGGATGGCAACCACTGATAGGTGTTGAAAATTAAATCATTAATTAGTTCATTTTTCATGTTGCTGAAATTTAAAAGACAATAGTCTAAGGCGACAAGGACAATACCTTTGTTTTTATCTTGAATGACGGTAGGAGAGACAATTCCTGATCAGGTAAAATTTGTTTAATGCCCACCAGGAATCCGATAAGAACTCCTTGGAATCCAGAAATTGGTGTATACCTGAATCAAGAAAGAACAAAAAATCAATAACGCGAAAGTTGGAGATAACCAACTGAAAACAGCTTGAATTTATGCTTCTTTGAAATGATGTTAAGTGGCCTCCAATAAGAAATGCTGGATGGTTGAATGAGTAATGAACAAAGTACGACCTAACAAATTAATATTTGAATGCAAATACAACTGCCTTGGCTGAAGAAAACACTTACAGGTAATTCTCCTTTGTCGTAATGTAGTACAAAGCAATAGCCGTAGCGAAAACACAAACAGATGTTAAGAAGTTAACAACAAAGATAAACTTCAAAAACTCCTTTGAACCCCATATTGGTTCAAGCACTCTCCCAATGAAAAGAAGACCAATTGTACTAACCACCGCCTAAAAATCAAAACAAACACACACATACAAAACAATCAGCACCTCGATTCCAAAAAAACAAACAAAAAGAAAACACATTCAGTACCAAATTTCAATACCTGGAATATCGATTGCTCAATGTAACCAGCTGTAATCAAATTCCACGCAAAAGGAATCGTCCTAACAAAATCATACAAAACCGATTCAAGAATCGTCCAATTGGATTCATGGGTAAAATATAAAAAAATGATAATCACAAACCTAGCGGGAATAAGTGCAACGTATGGAATGACAGATGGGATAATTTGAACAACAGCAGAACTGCCAATGATTACTACAGCAAGACCTTTGCATAATTTCGTAAACCCAGATCCACCCTGCCACTGTAACACTACATAATAATTAGTGTTAACCCTAAAACAATTACATAATGTAGATCTTAAAACAGCAGTTTTAGTGGATCTAAAACCCTAATTAAAATTGTAAGAGAGGAAGTAGAAACTTACTCCTGAAGATGATGAGAGTGAACTCATGGTGGAATGATCTGACGGTTGAGATTTAATCAGATCTCTATTTCTTCTTCTTCGTCGTCTTTGGTTTTCACTCTCTCTCCTCCTAAGATTTTGAAATCTCAGATCTTCTTCGACTTTTCTTTACTTACTTCAGAAGTTCTATTCATGGCGCGTTTTATTTATTTTTCTTGTGTTTGACGCAAAGACCCTAATTTGTGTACTTTATTTACTTCGTTTATGACGCGTTGACTGTTTGATTTTGTGTTTTGTGCTGACTCGGTGTCAGATATCTGACTCAATATAGTCAGATGTACGAGTGTGCTTTGGATGCTCAAGTCCACCCCTCCAAAGCCTAGTCCGCTATAGTCCAAATAATACTCAGTTTTACCGTTTCAAGTTCAACCAAATTTTGAACGATTCTGCGATTTCCGAATTTTCTGAACACTAGATATAACCTTCTGCGGATTCCATATATGAACATACGTTTCTGAATTGAGTTTATTTTTTACTTGAGATTTGAATTCAGAAAAGATTGAGACAAAAAGAGAGCGAGACAGAGAGAACATTTAGAGGCGATTAAACAGATAGAGATATATTTTGGAGGATTAAATCTTTTCTTCAACATATTTCAATCTCAGATTAGTTTTCCATCGAAAATTTTTTTGCTCTCGCCCTGCTAGATCGAAACAACACCAAAGCCAAGCATTTGACATTTTTTGACATCAGTTAATCATGGATTAACTATAGTTGTCCAGCCATATGTGAAGATTCTAAGTGGAAGCTTAAAACCAATAATACAAAATTTGGTCAAGAATCTGTGATGATTATACACAATTGGAATCAAATAAACAAATTAACAACAATAGGTAAACTATACTTCTTGTAATTTTTGAGTCCGGCAAAACCAGCAAGTCGTATCGGCATGTAGATTAGAACCACGTTTCCAGATGCGGTATGAACCTGATGGAGCAATTCGACCGATAAAGGGAATGACGAAACTCTCAAAATGAAAAGTTATCTCTATGTAAAACTCACGAATTCGAGTTGCAGATGATACAATTTGTGGGAAGACGACGATACCATTTTCCCAAGCAAGAGGCTGATAGTATTGTGCAATGATCATTACAACCCAATCCTCACGGCTACAAAAAGCTTCTTGAAGTGCATTCCAACCATATCCATTATGTAAACTCTAATCAGCACCAGCACACATCAAAATCTCTGCAGATATAGCATCACCAAAGACGAACAACAAGGTAAAGTGGAGTTCACGGCCAGGTTATAACATGATGCCGATCTATAGAAGATGAAACAAGTTCTGCTTGGGTTTTTTACAACTATGATTTAAGCTTATACGAGTTAGTTGACCTCATAAAATTCCAAATGCTTGGCCTTCTTGATGCTAGATCATACTTGATCTAGCAGCGCAAGAGCGCATTTTATTTTTAAATTTATTGTTCTCCTTTGGTTAGTCGTTCGCTTTTTTTTTTCTTTCGAAATTTCAGTTTTTTTGAATGTATGATATAAATACGACATGTTACATCTAATTGGTTTATGATCTTGATTTGATTTTTTTATTTCTTAGATTTTGGTTCTCAAGAAACGCTTTTGATTACCTTTTTTTTGATGCATGATATGAAATCAAACCCATATTTGATTGTCGACTTTAGATTTCTTCATATATGCGTCCTAATAAGACTCTGAATCTTTGATCTTCGATTAATTGATCGATTATTTGAATTCTACTTTATTTTTTGATTACACGGTTGTACTTTCTTGTACATTATATACGTTTTAGTTTATTCAAATCGAAAATGTGATTTGAAGCTTCAAATGTTATTATCTTTCTCATGTATTAAAACAAGATGAAGAACATACTAATAGTACCACCATGTGAATGGGAAAAAAATAAAAAAGAGCAAATCTTCACACTCTTGATTACCTTTTATTACGTAACATGAAACGTATTTTAGGTGATGTGCAGTGCAAGAAATGCAGTAATGTTTTTAATATTGAGTATGATCTTGAATAACAAAACATACATAAACCAACATCATTAAACTCATTTGAGAGATTCTGAGTCGTATCAGGTTTCACAAAGACTAAACCTCGCTTATCTCCTGACTTTCGACAATTCTTCATAGAAGAATTAAAGGAGTTATTCATATCCATAGAAGTAACTTTGACAGACTTCAAATCCTTATGACTTGCAATATCTGCAACAAGATCAGAATTGATCCGGATTTTTTCATCCAACTTCTTCTGGAGATTAACTAGCTCTTCGGAACGTTCTCAAAGATCAGATTTTTTGATATAAATTTCGTAATGAAGACCATCAATTTTCCTTATCAATCGTTGTTTTTCATGACAAATATTTTTGATGATTTTTTCTAGAACAAAGAACTCAGCCTCATCGATGGTTTCTAGAGCATACTTGGAGTTATATAGATCTAATTCTAGTGAAGCGTTTATATAGACTTTACTATCCATAGAGTCAGATTGCTACAAACACAGACATATGAGGTCTTTAACGTGTTTTCCATTTCTGATACCAATTGAAAAAGCGGGGGTCTAACAACCACACCCAATATTTCGTTAAGGAAATATGTGTGGACTAACTCCAATATAATTTCCAAAAGAATCAACTAGACAGTCAGAATCAATTAAGGAAAATACACCAAGAATTATATCTCAGCTTCTCAAATCAATCGGCAATCGAACAGATAGAAATCCGTGAGCCGGATTAATATGAGAAACAACTTGAATGGTACCAAAGACCAATGTTCAAGTACCAATCAATTTATATCGACAACCAAAGGTGTATTATCTAATTGATTGAACTACGCACAACCTGTGATATTTCAATTATATAAAAATATAATGCAGAAAAGAAATAACACAAACAACAGAAGTTTTGCTAACAAGGAAACCGCAAATGCAGAAAAACCCCGGGACCTAGTCCAGTTTTAAATACCATAATGTATTAAGCCGCTACAGACTCTAGCCTACTAAAAATTAACTTCAGACTAAAATGTAGTTGAGCCCTAACCATTCTCACACTGATTAAGGTACAATCGCGTTCCTTGTGCCTCTGAATCCCAGCAGGACTTTACACACTTGATTCCCTTAGCTGATCTCACCCATAGCTAAGAGTTGCTACGATCCAAAGTCGAAGACTTGATAAACAAATTTGTCTTATACAGAAAAGTCTATTGAATAGATAAATATGTATCCAACAGAAATACGTATGAGTTTTTGTTCAATCTTTTGATAAATCAAGGTGAACATGAACCAATTGATACACCGTACTTATATTCCCGAAGAACTTCCTAGTAATATCAATCACCTCACAATAATATTAATCGTATGGAGGCGAAACAAGATATTGTGGAATCACAAAGAAAGAAATGAAGAGCTTTGTGATTTTTTTTTATATCCTGCCTATCGGAGATTAATCTCGAGCAAATCTTAGAGAAGATAGTACTCAATACAATATAATAAAGTAAGATCAGAATACGCAACTACAAAGAAAATAGTTGGATCTGGCTTCAAAATCCAAAGGAAGTATTTAAGTCGTTAACCTATAATGGTTTTAGAAAAATCTAGGTTAAAGGATAATCGACTCTAGTCGCAACTAGTATCACACAAGAGGTGTGGGGATTAGATTTTCTAGTTGCTAGAGTTCTCCCTTATACATTCTTCAAATCAGGGTTTGCAATGAATGTTACCTTGGTAATAAAGCATTCAATATTCACCGTTAGATGAAAACCTGATTATATTCAAGCTAATATCTTTCAATTGTTAGATTGTCTTAGCTTGTTATACACATGTGAAATGTACCTTCTTTTAGATATAGATAACCGTAGATGAACATGTACACTTGGTTGGCTCAACAGTAGTTAACCGAAGTTAGTCATATGAACACTTTCATATCAACCTTGTTCATCTTTACCACAACTAGTTCAAATGACTCAAATGACACTAGTTGTGGAGTTGTTCAATTGTTTATATTCTCATAGAAGTATACAAGACACAATTGAAGCAAAATCGGTTTTGATTCACTTGAATCGATTCATGAACATTATAGTCATGGTTTTTCAAAAGATTGCATTCCTTATATTTAAATGTATTTGTTCACGAATAAACCAAATTTATAACTTAACCCACTCAAGTATGCAAACGGGTACACATACCTAAGTAGCCGTACTTGTTCTGGGTTCACCAGTATGCGAACGGGTACGCAAAATGTCGTACATGACCAAACCCAGTTAAATTCCCGGACTTGAAATTGTTACGCTGGTACCCATACGAGTATGCATATTATAGTTCCCGGACTTCAACTATCAAACCAGTATGCACACGGATATGTATACTATGTTTCCGGACTTGGAGTATATTTGCAACAGTACGCATGTTGTGCTATATCCAATCAAAGGTTAATTGCTGTAAACTCCATTTTAATCATTGAAACATTCCTGGAAGACGATAATAGCTGTCTCACATAAACTATTAGCTTCAAAGTAATTTTCAAGTGATCCAATAATCAATACGAAACATCCCGAGTCTATATCAAATGACTGTCTCACACAAATTATGTAAGATTTTACCAGGCGATTTTCACATGATCATCTTTTGACTTTTGTCAAGAATAAAAGATGAACTTGGTTAAAGCGAAAGCTTACCAACACATATTTCGAGAAATTTGTAAGCGAGTTAAACTCAGCTTGAAATATCAAGTGTGTATAAAGTAAAGTCTATATAGCTATATGACTTTTATCTCAATAGGAGATGGAATAGAAATAGACTTCTGAGTGATAGATGAGTTCAAGTCTCCACATACCTTTTGTTGATGAAGTTCCATAACCTCTCCTTATTAGTTCTTCGTCTTCAATCAATGAACGTCGTGAAGTCTAAAGCTCAACTACGTATTCTATCCTAATCCGAGACTTAACTATAAGTAGACTAAAAATCAAGACTTATAGTTTTGACGCCTAAACTTGATAAAAAAGCTTGAGATAGCAACACTTGCGAGTTTGACCGAGAAGTGCTCTAACAGATGCTAATGATGCGCCATATACGCCACATGCTCTATGCGAAATTCAGTTTACTTAGCCGAGTAATAGATAATAAGGATGCACTCACTTGTATCACTAGTTTGCGTGAACTGTCAAAGCTTTGGTCAGGTCTTGGACCATTGCATAAGCCAACTCTTGGCCTATTCAATGTTCTTGAATTATCCTTGAGTTGGGCTAACTCAATTCCTCGATATGCATCAATGCAACATTTCATACCGCATTTTCCATTTGGCATTTCCTTGCCTTTACCAATGAATATTTATTCTGTCGACCAATGCGCTTCATTACCAGACCAATGTTAGGGACGACTACACTAGGGTAGTAGTTGATCCAAATTTATATATTAGCCATTTTTTCAGCTTAATAAAAATGGAGAGTTTCATAAACACAAGCTTATTTTGGGAAATGGTATCTGTGTACACGCGCAATTCATAGATGATTCAAAATTCAAATTTCGCTTACCAAAAATAAATCCTTATAATCATGGAAAAATCTCTAAATAAATTATTCGGTGTAGCTGGCATACCTTAGATATCACATATGTTAATAACAGAAACCTTAAGAAGAATGAATATGATCAGAGTAAGACTTTACATCATTCCCAAAAAAAATTTAGGGAATAAGTGAAGGGAAAACTTAGGGTATAACCACAAGTTTTCCCTTCACCATTTTGTTCTAGACTTTACATCATATTCACCATGAAACTAGCTGGCATACCTTATTGTAGCAGCTGCCTGTTATAAAAAAACTAAGTTTTTTCCGAGCTATTTTCCTTATCATATTCATCTTGATTGTTCCTCATGTAAGTTCTCGCGACACATCATGGCTCAATCTTCTCAACTTCAACTTTCATAAGTTATAAGAGCGTCCACAATGGACGACTAAACCCAAATATTCGGTCCAGTGGATAGGCGTAGTGGGACGGACCATCGATCAAAATTTGATCAAAGACTAAAACCCAGACCAAATTTGGTCGGCGACCAAGACCAAACCCAAATATAGTCGGGCGTTTTTATAGTCCACGCCCCATCACCAGGCGGACGTATAGTCCACGTCCCACCCCAGGCGGACGTATAGTGCACGCCCGTTTTTTTTTTCTTTTGTGTTGGGCGTGGTTTATACCTCCGCCCCACTTTTTACAAATTTCAAATGCATGGGGCGGGCTTAATACCTCCGCCCCATATTTTTTTTTTTTTTTTGAATCTTTCTACACCGGGCGAACGTATAGTCCCGGTCCCACACCAGGCGTTGGTATAGTCCACGCCCCACACCAGGCGAACGTATAATGTACGTCTGACTAAATTTAGTTTTTCCACCGTAGCGTCACACACCAGACTAAACCCAAAATTTGGTCTTTTTTCCCCTCTTTGGTCTTTGGTTATACTCGCACCACTGCAGTTGGTGTAAGAAGAATGAGAGAAACTCATTTAGGGAATAAAGCTTCGGGAATGAGGAGAAGAAGTTTAATCTCTGCTGAAGCAGTTGATGTTGCTGCTAGTAAGTGGTCCAACTGTTTATTAGGAAAAAATTCTACCAAAAGACGATGACATCGATTATAAGGATGTTGTCACAGAAGTTAACATAATATGGATAAAATACAAAAGGGTGTTGGTGAAAACTATGAGAGTTAACTTGTACGTGTTTCAGATCAAGAATGAAAAAGATATGGGAGATGTCTTGAAAGCTTCTCCTTGGAACATCAAGGAATGCTTGGTGGTTTTGAAGCCTTACGATACTAAGATAGAGTTGGGAAAATATGAATTTACTCATCAAATCTATCCAGTTCTATTCACTGGTTTTCAATTAGAACACTTGGATTAAGGTATAATTGACAAGATGTGTGCAAATGTGGGAAAAAAGATTCCCAACGATAACAATACTGGGCATACTAAAAGCGGCAGAGTAGTTTCAGCTAACATCGAAGTTAATCTACGTAAGCCAATGCTCAAAGGAAATTGGTTACTTACCGCTACAAGACAATATGTGTGGATCAAATACTATTATAAACGGAGGCCTATGAGTATATGCAAGAAATGTTTTGCGGTTGATCACAATGATGAAATGTGCGAGGGATTTGAATATCGGCTTTGGGTCCAGGGGTTGACTGAAGAAGAGTACGATCGAGTTATGGCTGAGAATCGAGATAAGACTGAAGAATTTCAGCGTAGTAGTAATGCTAATCTTGTAGGTGGTCCAAACTTGAATAGCCCATCAGAGATGCAAGAAGAGGCTAATGGGCCGGACGTTGAAGACCCAGATATGAGTATTAGACTAAATAAGAGGTTTCAGAGAGTGATAACTAGGGCTGTCAACGGGTACGGGTCCTCCCGGGTAGTACATGGCCCAGAACCGGACCCGACATATCAGCGTCGGTTCCGGGTCCTAACGGTTCCGTGGCCGGTTCCATAATGTGTTGGCCCAGAACCGGCCCCGGTAAAGGTCACGGGTAATCACCGGGTCCGGATACCCATCGGGTAAAAACACAAACTTATATCAGTTATATGACTTCCCAATTTTATGGCTCCTGAGTACTGAAAAAGGATTATTCAACACCTGAAAAGTGACCATCTTTAACATACATACAAAAGTAGAGTAAACTTGAACTTAGAATCCTTAGATTAGGAAAATCAAAGTTACTTTCCTAGCTATAAGTAAGAATCTGCCATTATATATGATAAATATTAAATACAAAAGTTGGCAGACATTTTTTTAGCCGATAACTACAGGTAACGCCATCCCTAATGGCTAATATAGTCTGTCGTATTATAACCACAAAAGTTGACAGACATATCATTCTATAAAGTGTAGAAGCCCCAAAAGATAAATGCGTTTCCTTCACAAGTACATATACAAAAAAGAAGGATGTAGTTCGCACTTCGCATGTTCTTTGGCTATGCCTATATAATATATATATATATATACCAAAAAGAAGACTAAAGATTTCACCATCATATTTCCAATTGTTCCTGCAAGAGAAACAAAAACAGTTGATCATATTCCCAATTTTTCCCAATTCAGAAACCACCTCAAAATTATTATCACTACCACATTCTCTACCAAGTTTAAGGAAATACATTACGTAAAGACAATGTGCTACGAGTAAAAAATTATAAATCTTGCATCTTCAACCAAACAACGTGTACAAGTAACCATATCACAATCAAAGACCTTTCCTGTGATGAAGAAAGAGTTGCTTCCGTATTGCACTCACCAAATATACAACTAGCTAGGGCCAGGACCACAAACAAACATTAAAATTCCCAAATATACAACTAGCTAGGACAAATATTGTATAGACAGACACAAGTCAAACTTTCTTATACTGTACTACTAATCACATTTCGACAAAGTTTAAGGAAATACAAATTTGTGCATTCCAAGGTTAGCTGGTTATTTTACCTTAAATTTATAGTCAGTCAGTTAGACAATGTGCGATGTTGCATCATCATCGTCTGACTCGAGCTCCTCCATTGCCTCCAAAAGAGTCTGAAGTGAAGTACTACCTAACCCAAATCCCTCATCTAACACAATAAAATAGTTAGTTGACGTACAAGAACCATAGTAAATGAATCACTAACTAAAATTGATATAATAGCAAACATGAATTGAATATGTTACTTACTCTTCAGCGCACTTCTTATCCAATCTTGTGCGCATATCAGAGCTTCAATTGTTTCTGGAAGCATTGAAGAACGAAATTTATCTACAACTCTACCACTGGTGCTGAAAACAGATTCAGAAGCCACCGATGACGCAGGAATTGCTAATATATCACGAGCTATCACTGCTACAATTGGATACATTGGTCCATGAAATTTCCACCACCCCAAAACATCAAAACTAGAATCATTCAGATCAATACCACTTCCTTTTCTAATAGGGTGAACATCAGCTGATAGTTATTGCTCTAGATCTGTGCGAACAACGTCATGTTGTGAACTTTCTTCCAGAAATGCCGTCAAACCTTTCCTTCTAGAAGTAAAAGAACTTTGAGAAGATGAAGTACTACCACTACTACCAACTGAATCTTCCATGTTCACTTGATTTGTCGAAATGTTTGCTGAGTATACATGAGCTGAAGAAGCATAATGTGTTGCATATTCATTATACAATCTTTTCAAGACTTCCATAACTTCTGACTTCTTCTCCTCGCTGTTACCAGGATATATTAATGGGAAATAGTAATCCAATAATTTCATTTTAAACCGAGGATCTAAAATGGAAGCTATTGCAAATGTTTTACTAGTAAGTTGCCAATATCTTTCAAACTTTTTCATCATATTCACTGCCATTTTTGAGATTAATGCATCATCGGAATCACACCACTCACGAAGTTCTAAATACAAAGAACAAGCAGTATCAAAATAACGATTAACTGTCACGTATGACGTACCTAAAAAGAGAATGGTGACTTCATAAAGGACCTTCAAGAAAATTGAAAGACTACTTGCATTCTTCCAGTCTTCACTCGTTGGAGCAACATTAAGAAAGCCAGGTTCAATCTTCCCGAACCGGTTAAATGCTTCCCGAAATAGAAGTGCTGTTTCAAGCATCAGATAGGTAGAATTCCACCTTGTATCAACGTCTTGAATCAACTTTTTATCAGGAGCATTGACTTGCAAGCAAACTTCTTTAAATTTTTGTTGTCTTTGTGGTGAACCTCTAATAAATTTCACTGAATTTCTAATTTTCTGTATTTCTTCTTTAATTTGCAGCATCCCATGATCAACAATAATGGAAACTACATGAGCAGAACATCGAACATGGAATAATTCCCCATCCAAAAGTAATCCATTATCTGGTTTTAGCTGAGAAAGAAGTTCACTTACCACGACTTTGTTAGTTGAAGCATTATCCAGCGTAATTGAAGCTATCTTCCTATCTATATTCCACTTGTACAACTGCTCCATCAGTACCTTTGCAATGTTAACTCCAGTGTGTTGCACATCCACAGCGTTAAAAGATAAAATTCTCTTCTGAATCTTCCATTCTTCATCAACATAGTGAGTTGTCAAAGCCATATAACCTCTATTCTGAGTGGTACAAGTCCACATATCAGTAGTAAGGCTTATGCGACTCTGTACCTTACTAAAAATCTAGTACAAATGCTTCTTTTCCATTTGATAAATCTTTATGCAGTCTGACTTCGTAGTGTTCCGCTTCACAAGTTTAATATTGGGTTGTAATGAAGTCAGCACCCTTCTAAAACCAATGTACTCTACAAATGAGAAAGGGAGTTCATGCACGATAATCATTCTTGCAATACAATCACGAGTTACTTCTTGGTTAAACTTAAAGTTGTAAGCAGCTACTGACCCATCTTGTGTTTCACTAGCTTTCAAGAACATTTGGTTAATTTGCTGTTGTGCTCCTTTGTACGCCATACAACTATTTAGATGTTTCCTCAAACTGCTTGTCCCATTTTTGCTCTCCGCACCAATATTCCTCTTGCAGTGCTTGCATTATCCGTGTGTTTTACCTTTTATCAATACCTCTTGAAATTCAGCCCAATACTTTGAGGTTCTTTTGCGTTTACGAGTAGGTGACGGAACCACATATGTTGTTGCCGCTTCTATATGATCAGAATCAGAATCACCAGAATCACTTGACTCACTGGCTACAGTTTCTACTTCTTTCGGATCTGCTGAGTTTACAACTTTACTCTTCTTTGCAGCCTTCGAAACGACAGCTTTAGGAGGCGGCATACACGGGGATTTCGAAACGGTAACTTTAGTCTTCTTTACAGGAACACAATGATCACCAACACTACTTCCTGTTTTACTTTTCATGTTGCCTCTGCAAGGAAAACCAAACAAACATCTGTATCAGCCTATCAGGTGTCATAAAGTATAAACGATAATAAATTTAACAAGCATATACAGTAAGAAAAAGACAAATGTTCCAAGCATATACGCATAAACAGCATACGCATCAACGACACACAAGGAATTAGTAGTTTATGACTTAATTGCCAAAATGGCAGTAGAAGACTTGCTCTTGTGCATGTTTGCTGCAAGCTACTGAAAACACCCAACCTTCGAGCTATCATTGATTTCTCACAAAAACAACATTAAAGTTCACATATCATTGAGATTACAGGGATACCCATTCAAGCATAATAAGTTTGCCTTGTCTGTGCAAGAGAAATCATCAAGAACAAGGAAAAAAAATTAACATATGCAATATAACAAAGCTTAAAAAATCATAACAAATTTTCATAATCATAAAAAATTGCCCATTCACCAGTAATTCAAAATCACTAAAGTAACACCCAATACTGCAAATTAAAAAATTCTTTCCTCTTGAGTAAGAAGAAACAAAAGGGGTAAATTCAAAACATCCATTCACCATTCACAGATTCAATAATAACATAAACAAACAAATTAAAACCTAAAATATCCAATTTCATAGACAAAATGTTACCATAATCATCATCATAATAATCCATGTTATCAAAATCCCCAAATTCATGAAACCCTAAAACGAAAACATAACTCATAACAAAGAAACCCTAAAAACAAGATAATAATAACCTGAAGAGAGGATCGATGAACCACCAATCAATCAATCAACGTTCTGCATAACATCATCAGTAGTAAACTTGGTACCCTTATCTTTATCAGCAGCATCTCTACCTTTGGCCTTACGATCCAAGAGCGACTTCCTATCCTTATCAAGTCTGAGCTTAGTAATAACACACTTTGAATCTTTGATGGATTAACGCCAACATTAACAGTAGATCGGATTTATCGGAATGGGTGGTGAGCTTAATAACTACTTCTGCAGGCAGAGGCAGGAGAAGAAAGTAGATCGGAATGGGTGGCGAGCTTATCCTTTCCTTTATATATGACCTAATTTTCGCTGGGGATTTTACACAATTAGCCTTTATGAAATACCCGAATACCGGCGGGTACCCGACGGGTAGGATCCGGATGGACCCGTTCATAAACGGGTATATATGGGTAATTACCCGCCGGGTTCAAAGTGGTTAATGGGTCCAATTTAAGGACCCGGAACCGGAACCGAATCCATCGGTTCCGGTTCCGGACCCGGGTAATGGGTACCCATTGACATCCCTAGTGATAACCCATCTCCAATCGTTTCCCTAAATTCCCAACCTAATCGCTCCAATTTTCCAATACAAGGAAACGAAAACTCTTCTATCCATATCCCTGAATCCCAGCTTGAGAACCAAATTCCTTAAACTGATAACTTATGGAATGATTCGAAACTTGTGAGAATTAACCCAACATTCAGTAATGCATGGTGATCTAAACATGGAGGAAGCAGAAAAGGAGGTGACTAAAGGGAATCTCAATCACCACGTTGCTGCTGGAGATCAATCTCGATTTGCAGATCAGGTTTTTATTAAAACTCTTATATTCCTTTAACTTAGTTTTTATTGAATCTTATTTTAATTCATCGTTTGCAATTACTAATTTCAGGATCTTGGTCTGTATTCAAAAAATTCCGTGTGCTTATTGTGGTTTTAATAGTCACAATTTTATTGGAATTACTATTCCTCTTATTCATCCTGTTAGCCCCAATTTTTCACTATCTTAATCTTTTGTAGAGATATAGCTTGTTGGGAGAGAAAAAATTTAGCTTTCTATGGTGAGTTTTTGAGTATCATGAAGATCCTATCATGGAATGTGCAAGGTTACGGCTAGATAGTCTTAGTGTTACAGAAGCTAGGTTAAATATAACTAACTACCTTGTTCAAATTGATGCTAGAGGGGATTCTATTAGCCTGTATTTATGGTGCTTTAGATGACTCCACTAGGGAGGAGAAATGGCATGTGCATGGAGGTAGATGGGTAGTAATTGGTGATTTTAACTTTGTTTTGTGTAATGAAGAAAAATATGGTGGTTTGTCGATTTCTCAATCTCAGCTAGATTACTTTGGAAATCTTGTGGGGTCTATAGGATTGTCTGATATCAAATATTCAGGTAATCCTTTTACTTGGTCCAATAAACGTCAAGGAAATGAAGTAATTTTAGAAAGACTGGACAGGGCTTTTGGTAATGATATCTGGTTCCAATTTTTTGAAAATTCTATTGCTTATCATTTAAATCCATTTGGTAGTGATCATGCCCATTATGCTCGCTAGTACTAAATATTCAGGAGTTGCTAAGAAACCTTTTAGATTTAATAAATGCATGCTTAGGGATGATAATTGTAAACAGGTCATTGCTAGGAATTGGATGCATACTACTCCAGACTTGTATGCTTTTAAGCACTCTAAATCTCTTTTTTATGTTAAAAGTGGTTCGAGAGAATGGTCTTGTACATAAATGAGAGATTTTAATGTACATATTAGAGATACTAAGGCAGAAATTGAGAGGGTTACTAGTCTTCCTCAGTCTACAGCTAATGTTGAATTGTTAGTTGATCTAAATGCTAAATTAAAAAATTGGTATGAGGGAACATGACTATTGGAGCCAAAGAGGCCAAGATGAAAACTTGGCCTTTGGTGACTCTAATACTAGATATATTCATGAAAAAGCCAATTATAGGAGAAGAAAAACGCATATAGAAACTATCAAAAACAATTTGGGTGTTTGGTTGACTGAAAGAAAAGAAATTGCTTATGAATTGACTAATCATTTCTCCAAAATGAGTAAATCAACTAGACCCAATGATAGACGCATTTATGTGTCTATTTTGTTCTCAATGTTCTGTATTGTTAGACTCGATTAAATACTTATTGTGTTATTTTATGTTTTTGTAGATGTTTTTGGAAAAATAAGCTCTTGCGGAGAAATTGGCTCGAAAAGTGGTGTTTTACACCCCAGGATAGAGACTAAAAACACCCCAGAAATGCGCCGGAGGAACCCAGAAAAAATGCTGGAAACACCCCAGAAAAATTACTTAAGGCACCCCAAAGGACATGTGTTATTCTGACTCCAGCAACGGATAAGGGCGACCACTGGATAAGGGGTGACCTTCTTCACAAATTCAAAAAAATATTTTGGCGGGAAAATATTTCTTTTCACAGGAAGATTTTTCGATCGGGTTTTGGAGGAGTTTTTGTGCGATTCAATCGCTGAAACTTTATGGGTAGTTGTGATATGTCCTAACAAAGCTAGTATGGGTGTTTGTTTCGATCAAATTTGTCTGGATAACTTGGTTTAATTCAAACAGGGAGTTGGAGGAAAAACATGAGCTTACACGAGTTGTGGTGAATCTAAACGTGTAATGCACGTGTTTGGAAGCCTTAATCAACACTTTGGAACGTGAAGAAGATTTATAAGGAATTTAATCCAGCTGCAGATGCGTAAAAATCAAAATCATTGATAAAAAAAGAAAGAAAATATCCCGAGTAAATGAAGATTATTTGGAGTTAATGGAGGAGATTCAATGTCGCAATCACGTGTAAATATGTTCACAAGGTATCATATAAGGGGTGTCGAGAGTTTGGGGGTCTGAGGAAAGCCAGAGAAGAAGAAAAAATCAAGTTACAGAGCTGCCATTTTTCTGCTGCTGCTGAAGAACGCGAAGAACATAAGACGCACAGAAAACAGTCTTATTTTGCTACAGTTTCAGCGACTGTCGTTCTGCAGTCTTATTTGTTACAGTGACAGTCTTATTTACTGTCTCGGGACAGTCTTATTTTCAGAGGGTCGTAGTTCCTGGTTTGTAACAAATATAATTGTTACAAACCCGGTTTTGAATTATTTCTCCCCTTTCATCATTTGTAAACACCCTTTGAGCAATAATAATGATTTTTTAGCGTGTTTCCAACATGATGAGCGGCTAATTCTCCCACAACCAAGGCAATGAGGAAGCTATTTACGCATGAATAATTGGTAACTATTTTATTTTCTCTAATATTTAATTATAATTCACTCAATCACTACTTTTGCATAGTTTTAAATTGTTTGCGTAATTTTCCTAATCAGTTGTGATTCAATTAGATAGGTTATGATTTGTTTAGATAATCTATGCTTAAGGGATACAATTGATGTTTGAGAATTTGCTTGATTATTAGTGAGTTAAGATATAAAGGACTTAAAAGATAATTAGAGTTTTGGATTATTTACCATCATTAATTCATGTGTAATAGTGGAATCAATGTCTTGGTTTTTTTCTCATCCCTCTCGCCCACTTTGTTAATATATTTGTATATAATTTTATTAAATCTTTAAATTTAATCTTCACAAGTCCGAGAGTTTGAACCTCATTACTACAATACCATCACCCAATATTACCTCTGATTTTATGAGTGATATTCAGGCTTGTGTTAGCAATGAGGATAACTTGAGGTTACTAGCTATTCCTAGTAGTGAAAAAATCAGAGATGTCTTCAAGATGAAACCATGGACCTCTCCAAGTCCGGACGGATTCCCACCTGGTTTTTACCAAAACATGTCGGACATTGTAGGTAATGATATGGTGCACATGGTTCAAGCAGTCTTTCATTCTAAGTACATTCTTAAAAAATGTAACCATAATTATATCTCTTAATTCCTAAAGTTACTTGTCATAAGAATGCCTCAGAATTTATACCTATAAGCCTGTGTAATACCTCTTAGAAAATTGTGTCAAAAATTATAGCCAATCATCTTAGGCCCATTCTGAACAAAATTATAAGTCATTTTCAAGCAGTTTTTTTGCAAGGTCGTCAAATGTCTGATAATATAGTTTTAGCTCACGAATTTGTAGATACTATGAAAAAAATAAACTAAGACGAAAGGGCTGATAGCTATAAAGTTAGACATGTCTAAGGATTTTGATCACGTTGAATGGTGTTTTGTTATTCATTCATTACTTAAACTTGGATTCCATGAAGATTTTTGCAGAACTATTGAGAAATGTTTCTCAATAGTTTCTACCTCAGTGTTGCTTAATGGATCACCAGGTGATATCTTCTACCCTGAGAGGGGTCTTCATTAGGGAGACCCTCTGAATCTGTATCATTTTATCCTATGCATGGAGTTTTTCTCAAAATGTTTGTTATCTGCTGAAAGCAAGGGTCTTTTACATGGCACTAGAGTTACGCCTGAGTTTAGAGTAGAGATGGCAAACGGGCGGGTCGGGGTTGGCTTGTTGCCGGTTACACGGATTCGGGTTAACACTGACCAAAACCTGCGAGTCGTTATTCTTCACGGGGGGTCATTTCTTCAACCAATGCCCGTTACGGGTTAAACTCTTCACGGGGGTCATTTCTTCAACCCGTGCCCGTAACGGGTTAAACTTGCGGGGGTTAGCCCGTTTCTGGTTAGTCACCTCGCCAAGAACCAATTTGAGAGAGTTTCCTCTGATTTCTGGTCTATTTCCGGCCACATTCAGGCCATCTAAATCTCCTTCTCGGCCGAATTCTGATTCAGACAGACTTTTAGCTGTTTCTGGCATTTCTCAGGCCGAGTTTAGGCCGATTTCTTCTCTGCACAATCCTGCATCCTAATTTCTAACATACATCTATTTAGTTTCATAAACTAATTTCTATTTCAGGTGTATTGCGTCACCACAATCCGGCCAATTTCAGGCCTTCTAATTCAGTATTTTCCATGCGACAATACATACATCTATACAATATATGAAAACCCATTAAAATTATTCAGTCATCTGCCAATTGCAGCACCACAAGAACCATTCATTTCTGAATAATCACCAGATTCATAGCAACACCATCTCTTTCTTCTATTGTTCTTGGTCTCAATCCAGGTTCAAATCTAATAACAACTCCACCAGATTCAGATTCCTTTAAGCAGCAACACCTCTAGTTCCCTAATTCCTCTTCTTGTTTTTCGATTGCACAAATCGAAACCAATTTCATCAATCTCTGCATCTCTGAATCCATCGACTAACTTTAATTCAATGGTAACAACAAACCCTAGACTTAAACTCGATCTGATTAATACATCTCAGACTCAGTTCAACATCGTCATCTCTTACAATTTCAAATCACCGTACTTTTTTTCTAGATTCTTGAATCGATTTCATCAGTAGCAGCTCTCCTTTTTCTGTAGAACATCATCATCTTCTCGATCTCGAAACCATTCTAAAATCAACAAAACTTAAATTGAAATTAGGTTTTCAATTTATTCTCCTCTCAGTTTGAAATTAGGGTTTCAATTAGGTTTGAATCTGATTCTCATACGTGAATCTCTGCTAACTCTCGGTTTGAAATTAGGATTTCCGACTCTCTTTTCTGTCTGTGAAAAATTGTTTCTGAAGGTGGAAGAAACAGAGAGATGATAAGTTGATAACTGTCTGTGAAAGTGGAAGAAATCTATAGATAAGAAGAGACGAAGAGGCAAGTGGGGGTATGTAGGAGGACACGTGTGGGGTGGGGGTTAGGGTAACGGGTTAAATCCGCTGGTTTACAAGCCGAGCCGGGTTAACCCGTTTTCTAACAAGCCGGTATTTCTCCAATCCTAACTTCGGCTGCCGGGCGCGGGTTTTCACGGGACGGTCCGGGCTAACCCGCGGGATTTCAGCTTGTTTTCCAGCTCTAGTTTAGAGGTTTAATTCTTAGAAAATGGGACTATGTTGCGATCCCTAAGAAGTTTGGTGGTCTGAATTTTAAGAAATCTGACATTTTTAACATTGTTTTTCTTTCCAGAATAACTTGGAGGATGTTACAATAACCTGATGCTCATTGGGAAGTTATTTTTAGGCATAAATACTTCATGAATCTAGATCCCCTTACTGATGATGTTTCTGCTCATGGCTCCTGGATTTAGAGAGGTATTATGGAGGGTCTAGAAATAGTAAAATCTAATTATTGTTGGGAAATAGGGGATGGATCTAAAATTAGTGTATGGAAACATAAGTGAATTCCCAGGTTAGCTAGATAATACAGTTGACTCTAGTAGATGGTCTATGAGCATTGTCAATGTTAGAGATCTGATAAATAGTGAAGCTAGATCTTGGGATGTTGATGTGCTGAATGCTCTTTTTAACGAGCAAACTGTTAGTCAGATCACCAAATCAGGATTCCCATCCATGGAGTTGATGGGATTATATGGACTTTGACCAATAATGATTGTTTTAGTGTAAAATCTACTTATAGGTTTATTCTTAATAGCACAATTGATATGTCTTATGTTCCTAATAACCAATTCTATTGGACTAGGTTCTGGTAGGTGCAACTTCCTCAAAAGATTCTGTTTTTCCTTTGAAAATGTATCCAGGATTGTATCCCAGTTAGAGATCGTCTTCATAAAGTCATGAATAATATAGACAGTACTTATCCTTTTTGTAGGAACTGTTTTGAAACTACTCGACATCTCTTCATTGGGTGTAACTATGCTAAGGATATGTGGATATCTCTTGGCCCTAATTTATATAATAGAATTCAAAACAAAAATTTGATTGATTGGATTAGGTAATGGCTTTTAATTTAGTCCATCAGGTATAAATGCTCAGATGCAGAAAAACATTCAACCTGCAAGATAATACTCTAGCATATTTGGAAGAGAGGGTGCTAGGTAGTATTTGATAATATTCGCATTACTGTTGTAATTCTTTCCCTGCAGGTGAAGAAATTTATTTCTGATTGGGACAACAATCTATCCTCAATGTCTATTAATGGGCAGAATGTACAGGGCAGGGCAGACAGAAACATTAGATGGATTGTTCCTTTGTACCATTTATGAAAATTAATTTTGATGCAAGCTTCAAAAATGATTGTAATAAATGTGGTCTTGGTCTAATAATGAGGTCTTTTGCAGGTGAACGTGGAGGTGCATCAAGCATTCCCTTAACTACTTTTGATGAAGAGCAGGCTGCAGGCTGAAGCTCTAAGTGATATGTAGACAGTCACATGGGTAAAAGGAAAAATATTGAACACATACATCTTGACGGTGACAACTCAAATGTGATAACGTCATTGAATGGTGCTTCTACGACTGTGAAGTGGACTACGAGCTCAGTTATTGGGATACTTTAGTCCCTCTTTCTTCTTTTAACTCTTGGAAATGTAGCTATGTTCCAAGAGAAGCAAATGATACGGTTCATCTACTAGTCAAGGAAGCTTATGATGCTTCAAACAGTTTAGTTAGATTATTAGCTGATTCTGATTTTCCTATATGGTTAAAATCCTCTCTAGAGGAAGACAGTGTTCTCTAATTTTTCTATCAATGATTCTCTTTTCCTAGTAAAAAAAAGGAAAAATGAGGGCAGGAAATAGGAAAAACTTTTTCTTATTTACCAACCACCGAGAAATAAGGTTCGTTCATCTCCTCACGTAGGTGGAGCTCGTCCATGTTTCTATCGAACATGAACATGAACTAGAAACAAAATATATGAGAAAATAATGCATATTGATTTGTTGGTATTGATGTCAAAAGAAAGTGAAAACTACAGGGAGACCCATTCTCCCAGACTTTTCTACTATGAAACCCACGCTCAGAAAAACACAGGCGCGCACCCATTTTCTGGAAGAAAATTATTCTCAAACCCATAATTTCTGAAATTATGTTCCGGTCTTTTTTTTTTCTTCTTCTTCTTCTCAGATTCATATCTCCCTACAACTTTCTTTCCTATCTATCGACGGAGTCCAAAATCTCGATTGAGATTAGAAATTGCAGCAACCAAGTTGGGTCCGTTTTTCAACTGGATTCGGTGTATTCAAGGGTTCGTTTGTGATTTGAATCATCTACAGTTGAGGTAATGTTTGAGAGGAAGAAGTTAGGGTCTGATCTGTTGATGTAATTGATTATGAATGAAGTTTTAGAAGATCAGATAAGGAATTTGGTGAAGTTGCAAAACAGAAATCAACAAAGAAAAGGGGATCTGGGACTGATTGATTAAATGGGTTTTGGTGGTTGTGTTCGAAGAATCGGGAGCTCGAGATGATGTAGAAGTTTGGGTTGTATTTTAACTCAAGAGAGCCAGGAAAGAAGAATTTCTTACATCCCCTCTTTTCTCTGTCCAAGAGATGTTGTTGCTGTGGTTGATTGTGACAGTAAATGATGATGAATGAGTAGTTTATAATTCCTGGAAGAAGTGGAGTTATTGGGCTGTGTTGAATGTGAAATTGCAGGAATTGGAGAGCTGAAGGATATGGTTTCTCAACATACAACAACACCATCAGGTAAAGTATATCAACTGTTCGACAGAAAAGCTGAACCACCATCTTATTATCACTTAGTTCGCAGCTGTTACAATGGTTGATGCTATGGGAATTGTTGATTATCTGGGTCGTGTAAGAAGAGGAGAAGAAACAAATGTTGCTGCATATGTTTGTGTAGGTGTTGTGTGTTTTTGCCATGGGTTTGAAACCAACAAGATATCGAAGGATACATGTTGTCTATGGTGAGGGTTTGGTACAGTTCTGGCAGCGAGAAAAGAAGGAAAAAAAGGGTGCAGAGTGATTCGCAAATTTGGTTAGTGCTGTGGAAGATTTGGTCAAGGCTAAACAACAAGAACATAACCAGCTGCAACTGCTTGACTGCACCGTTTTCTTGCTAGTTTGTTGTGCGTTTGTGGGATGAGTACAAGGGTTGTTTGCAGCGGATGTGGCGTTAATTAGAAGCCAGTAGGGTGAGCTAACTTGGGTACTAATTTGTTTCAGCATCGGATAGAGTTTGGGTCCTTGAAAATAGCTAAGAAAGAATGTAGATGCCGTCAGTTTTATGAGATGAATGGCTGCATATTGGTGGTGTTTAGTGTTTGTATCGAACAAGGATTGTTGGAGACGGTTTATGGTGCGACATTACATGGTTTAGCACATCAGGTTTTGACAGAAGAAGCATTATCAACGGCAGCTTGGTTTGCTGCCAGGATTTGACTTGAATCTATGATGTTTTATTCTACGTCTGCAATAATGGATATGAGGGTGTGCTTGTTGTCCGAGATTGAAGAGTCTGATTTTTGTCGAGATATAGATGGGGAGCTGTGAAGTTGGTGGCTAGTTATGCATGCCACGTTGTTATGACTGCATAACATGTCAAGATCAGATTTGGTTTTTAGTCTGTTGGGTGTTGTTTTAAGTTGTTATGCAGCTATGAAAATGGATGCATAACCTGTTATGCATCTACAAAGTTTGTTGCATAACTTGTTATGCAGTCCATAAAACGGTTGCATAGCACGTTATGCATCAACTTTTTCGTCACTATTGAAACCAACAAAAACAAAGATGTTGTAGTAATTCGATTGCGGTAAATAAGATTTCGTTACTCGGACTTGAAAAGATTTTTAAAACAAAAATATATACACAATATGTCACAAGATCAAGAGGAACCAGGACTCAGGATTCCAATGTGTTTCATATTCAAGTGGCTCAGAAAATAATCCTAGGCGATTATAGCTCAAAATAAAACAAGTATTAACTTTATCTTTGCCAAATTAGATTCCATAAAATATTACTTGTATATGATAAGCATGGCACATCAAGAATCCCTAGGACTAAGCATGTTCCATCAAACAAAATCACAAGTAATTAATTGAAATAATAAATCAATTAAAATCGGTGCAAAAAGTGAATTAAGAATTATTTAAATAACCACATGGCTGAAAAACAGCTTCCTCCATCATCCCAGTATTGGGGTTTAGCTACTCACAATAATCATGTTCTCAAAATACATACTTGATGCTCAAAATATGATTAAAAGAGTGAAAAATATAATACAGTGAAACTACGACCCTCTTTAAGCGTCCAGAGAAGAACGATAAAATACGACTGCTGTAAATAACGATACCTCACTGCTGCTGTTGACGCTGTTGTTTTAAGACCCTCGGATGCTAGTCGTTGTCACTGTTGATAAACGACTGTCATTGCGGGTGTGTTCTTCGTGTTCTTCGAGCTTTGTTAATGGCAGCAGCAGCAGCAGGTACAATTCCTGCAACTCCTCCTGCGCCTCTCTGCTGGCCTCCAAATCGACCCCTAACTCTTGATAATCTTCTCTCACCTCTCTCCACCTCTTATATACTTCACAGCTCAAAGAAATCCCGATAGAATCTCTATTTTTTCTTTCTTCCAAAGTCTCGGAAAAATACTGCTCAAAGCTATTCGTACGCGTCTGTTAGCTATAAAATTTCCACCAAACTCTTATCAAGACTTGAACAGGACCTATTACGTAATTATCCAGCGTAAAACTCTCACAAAATCTTTCATACAAATCCTTGAAACTGGACAGAACAATACGTATCCTGTTTGGACTTTGATCACTTCTCCCAGCCATTCCAGCCCAAGTTGATCGATAAAATCACTTGCATACGGTCTGTTTAGTCTTAACAGGCCTAGCCCAATTGATTCCAGGGATTTAATCTCCCTCAAAACTGCCCAGAAATCCAACAACAAGTTATCAGACGTGAATTTCAGCTTTCCCGCCAAATTCCATTATTTGAACTTTGAATGTGGTGTCCCCTTAACCAGACTGGGAGTCCCTTTAGCATGTGCCTTGAAATGGGATGCCCCTTAGTAATTAGGTTACCCCTTATCCAAAATCAAGGGTCCGTATAGCAAGTGTCCTCTGGGGCATTTTCCGCACTTTTTTCGGGGTTCCTCCGGAGTATTTCTGGGGTACTTCCGGTACACTTCTGGGGCGCTTCCGGCACTCTATCAACGGAGGTCCAAACGCCGCATTTTCAACCAATTTCGCCGCAAATCCTTATTCTTCTAAAAACACCTACAAATAAATAAAATAACCAAATAAGTATAGAATCGAGCACTAACACTATATACAATAGAGATATATTAGACACATAAATGCGTCTATCAAAAGACTGCACAACTTGTCATGCACCTACAATAATATCTGCATAACATGTTATGCAGTCGTGAAAATTGATGCATAACCTGTTATGCATCCGAAAATATGGCTGCATAATGCATTATGCATCGAGAAATTTGTTGCACAATCTTTTATGCATCGAGAAAATAGATGCATAACCTGTTATGCATCCGAAAATATGTTTGCATAATGCATTATGCATCAATTTTTTATGTACGCACTAAAATCAACCAAAACAATGGCTACATAACTTGTTATAGATGCATAACTTTGTTATGCAGTCGAGAAAATGGTTGCATAATTCATTATGCGTCTGCAGAATGTGTTATGCATCTTTTTTGGTGGCTGCATAATGGTTATGTAGTCAGTTTTCGAAATTTTTCCTAAAATAATGATCACCTCCGATTTTTTCGTGAAAAACAAAAATTTAGTATTGTTGTTTGTACTCGTTGCGTAGCTCTCTTAAAAAGATTTCCAACGATATAAAATTTGTAAAATTCCAAGGCGCGGATTTTTAGATATGTTATATCCAAGTTGCGTTGCCAATTATACCCCTGATGCATAACCCGTCATGCGGATGCATAATCCGTCATGCATACATTTTTAATAATTTCATATAATTATGGGTGTCACGGTATCTAAAATTAATTGTGGGCCTGAAAATGAAATATATTTTTTTTTTGGTCTCCCCCTAATTTTCCCGAAAAGAAAACCGTTGAATTTAATTTCAGACCAATAATGTAGTTGGGTTGGGGATAAGAGGACGATGTTGAGTTATTTAGATGAATAAACTAAAAAAGCTAGATAAACAAAATTTTTAAAGTCAATTAAACATTAAATGTCATTATTATTACGTACTTAACTAAATAAATATTAACACTACATCTCCTTAATAATATTCATAAACATATGAGTTAATACTGATCCATGCATCATACCTTAGAGAGCCGGAATAGCCAGGTCAAGGTATTAGGATTTAACGGTATACTTTCATATATCACATATATAGTTAAAACGGCTTCCGTTCAAATATCTATGTATGTAGCCCAATATGTTTGTTGGTGTCACCAACCAAATTAATTCCGCCAGTTAACTTGCGGTGTGTTGCCAAATAGGATAGGAAGACCACTCCTCCCAAGGCACAATGGATCGACTGGATACACTTATTCAAAACAAAAAAAAGTTTCAGAATCAAAAAAAAAAAAGTTATATTCGTCCAGGGTTGTTAGTTTGGAGCAAAATTTTACAAATGAAAAGGTTCAGTTATGTCTCTTACTTTCGATTTTGAGGGTGACTTCTACTCATGGAGAAATATAATTATTTTTGGTTTTGGTGTCCAACCAAACACCCCCTCTTGGTGTATGGTAAAAGAAAAAATTTACACGTAAAACTGTAAAGGATATGACCTAAATTGCTAAAACACAAGAGGAAGATGAGGTCCCTTAGATTCCTTACTTTCATTGCAGAGTCTGGATTGGACGGATATGATACTAGATATTTAACAAATAAATGTCCATTTCAAATAAATACCAATATTAACACGGCAGGTATCTGCTAATTGATCCTCATCCAATGACTAGGATCAAATGCTTTTTCTGTTTTCTCTAATGTTTTACATGCAATGGTGTTCTCTAATGTTTGTATAAGCCTTTTGGTAACCCGGTTGAAAGATGCATGATCAACTCGATGATATATATATATATATATATTTTTTTTTTCATGGCTGCTAGCCGCCCGTAACATTTCACAACTTGGAACAAACCCCGATAGTCTTTGGCGTGTGAGTCGTTCTTATTTGAAAAAGATTATCCAACCCATATGAGCAAGGTCATCGTTATCAGACATACTAAAATAAATACAATGCAACACCACCATGAAAATATGTACATTGCATTATATCGTTCATGAAGACCGTGGGCTGCATTGGTTCTCTAGTAATCCATCTGGTTGCCTTAGTCTCATTAGCTCATTTCAAAGAGGCTGTCAACTTTCATGATAGTCCGGAGCAACAGGTTAACCGGAGCTGCTTTCCTGTTGGGTTCGCTTTTGGAACAGCTTCTTCTTCATACCAGGTAAAATGCTACCCCAAACTATTAACTAGATATAGCAGAAGGTTTTGTTTTGAGTACTCTTTTGTATTTTGAATAAATTTTTATTTGTTTTGTCGTGGTTAATTAACTACGCAGTATGAAGGTGCTGCAAGCAAAGATGGTAAAGGACCAAGTATTTGGGATACTTTTACTCACAAACATCCAGGTATATATATATTTGGATTTTTGCTTGTATCAGCAATGATTCTCGAAAGCAGAAGTCAAGTCTGAGAATACAATTTTGGTTTTTTCTATTTCATTCCCCCATTTTCCCTATTTTCTGCCCATATTAATTCAACCCCAATTATCTTATTCACTACCCAAATAACTTTTTTTCTTGTGACATGTGTTTGTGAAGAATCCGAGTCACTTTAGTTTCTACTATGCAAATGCCATCTTTACTTTAATAAAAATACCCCCTTACTCAGGCGAAAGTTGAACCTTTTTGTTTTTTCCCTTGATCGTTTCATTTTCATATGTTATATCTTTTCCAAATGAATCATTGTTGATAACTAATGTTTAAAAGATTTTAAGAATTTTTTTGGGGATTTTTAACAAACTGCCACACTTGCAAATCCCGATTCAAGAAAATGCCACCGTTTTTTTCAGAGTTTATTAAATGCCACAACCGTTAGTTTTTCCGTCAGGACCCACACACTTGGTTTTTTTCGCTGACTCGGTCAAAATAATCTGTCGCGATTTACATATTTACCCTTGAAAACCCTATTATACTAGTCATGGGTTCACCATCTTTCCCCGTTAGTTCTTTCTTCTTCTTCTTTCCCCTGTTCTTCTCTTCTCGTGTTTCCGTGAGAAGATTTTGTGATTATGATATCAGAAACTTAAGAGAAACGTTAAGAGTTGATTGTCGGTGATGCTGTTGTGATTGTTTGAGCACGGGATGAAGAGGATGGAGTTGCTGCTGCAGATCGAAGTTAGGGTTGCTGTCAGATGTAGAACAAAGGGGTTGAAGTTTAATTAATGTTCTGAAACCATTTTGAAGATAAATCGAAGAGCTAGGGTTTTCTCTGTGGAGAAAAGATAACTTAGGATGTCTTTGATTTGAATCTCGATTGGTGGGTCGATTTCAATTTGAAGCAATGGTTTGAGTATTAATTTGAAGAATTGAGTTGTATCCACAGAAAAAACATGAATTGAGCTGTTGTGATTGGTGGGTCGATTCATGTTTAAATCCCGATACAATTTGAAGCAATGGTCGATTTCAATTTTTTGAATTGGGATTTACAAGTGTGGCAGATGGTTTGAATCGGGATTTAAACATGAATTGAGCTGTTGTGATTGGTGGGTCGATTTCAATTTGAAGCAATGGTTTGAGTTCGTGTAGTTGAATAAATTGGGATGTCGTTCTCTGCTGAGTCTCGGTCGATTGAGGCATTGCTAGTATCAAATGGTGGATGCTTACCGTTCCTATACAGGACTTCTTCAAACAGCAACCAAGGAATTGAATCGGGGGTTTTGATGTAATCTGAAGATGGGTTTTTGCCCAATTTGGTTTTGATCAAATGGTGGTCATGAATTACAGGAGACGGTGGCTGAGATTGGGTTTAATGGCAATTGTTCTTGCGAATTAGAAGACATGAGAATCAATGGGTGGCAAGTAGTGTTCGAAGTTCACTTGCATTGCGATGGGATTGATCTGAAAATGGTGTTGATTGTTCTTATGGCTGATCGAGTGTAAGGAGGATAGAATTTGGGGTTCACTGGATATTAGATCCATGAGCTTTTAGACTAACTGATGAAGAATTTTAAATATACAAGGAAGAAGATGCTCATTCTGCCGTTCTCTTTCTAACAAATTAGCCGTATCAGTTGAAGGTGTTGTTCCGTCCAAGTGAGAAGACGGAGAGAGGCAAGGTGTATACGCTGGCTCATGGTTCAAGTAGAGTGGTGACGAGATGGAAACCAAAATCGCATGTGAGTTTTCTACCTGGCTGGATTGTATGGGGTATTTTGGTCTTGGTCGAGAAGCAATTGGTAGTAAACAAAGACGTTGCAGTCTGTTGGGCTTTATCTGCAAGTCGAGAAATTGGTATGGACTCTCGTCGTTCTCATGATGGTTCATGGCAACAGAACAACGCAATGGTGATTGAATTGGTTATAGACGGGTACACTATGAATTTGAGGGTGTATATGTCTTTTACTAAGCTGGATAACTGCCACCTATGCATTAACTGATGGCAACAGTTTTTTTGGATGGAAAAGGTCATATATGTGGCGTTAAATAAACTCTGAAAAAAACGGTGGCATTTTCTTGAACTGCAAATTGGAAGTGTGTCAGTTTATTAAAATCCCCATTTTTTTTGATAACTATGTTTATACTCTTGCATAGGTCTTCTAAAACTATTTTTAATGGTATAACATTTATACGTATCCGCCTTTTAGTTTATGAGATATGTCAATTCTAAATTTTAATACAAAAAGGTAGATAAAAGAAAATACTAAAAAATAATTTTGTAACATGTTTTCTTTAAAATTGTTCAAATACCAACAAATTCATTTTTCATGGGATGATATATTATTTTTTTGCTTTTAGAATCATGCGAATCTGCAATTTGGCTCGGTCTAATTTTGAGATTTTCGTTATAATTAAGTCCAAAAGGTATAGTGAAGCGAAATCGCTCTCCATAGTGCTTGGCCTAAGTGTGGATAAATTAAAATAAAAACTGTATATATAAGAAAATTACGAGTCCAAAAAAAGTTAATACTATGTTATCTGCATTATTTTAATTTTTTTTTGTGAAAAATAGTTGCGAGAGAAAAATAAGTTGACATGTAGCTAATTTGGTGATAACAGAAAAGATAAGTGATCGTAGCAACGGAGATGTAGCACTTGACTCTTATCATCGGTATAAGGAAGATGTGAAGATTATGCAAGAAATGGGATTCAACAGCTATAGATTCTCCATCTCTTGGTCAAGAATACTACCAAGTAAGAAAATGCAGATTAGTGATCAAGGAATCACAAATATTTTTGACTTGTTAAAATTTCCGTTTAGAGTACTTTATTTACCTTATCTGAAATATTCAGCTGGGAAACTAAGCGGAGGAGTGAACAAACAAGGGATCAAGTATTACAACAACCTCATCAACGAACTCTTATCGAAAGGTACGTGATCTTGATCAAAATAATTACTGATATTGATGAGTTTCAAACTCATATCTTAATATCGTCGCCAAATAATTTACCATTGTGATACAGTGGTATCAGGTTTAGCAAAGATATTGAAAATATATGAGCAACCCTGCAGGTGTACAACCCTATGTGACACTTTTTCATTGGGATCTTCCCCAAGGCCTTGAAGACGCGTACGGTGGATTTTTGAGCCCTCATATTGTGTAAGTTCTGATAAAAATATCCCAAAGCTAAAACTTTTGATTTGTGAAATCAATGAATGTTAACATGAAACCATTTGCAAATATACCAGGGATGATTTCAAGGATTATGCAGAACTATGTTATAAGGAATTTGGTGACAGAGTTAAGCATTGGATCACATTGAATGAGCCATGGGCATTTAGCAACGGTGGTTATGCATGGGGAGCTTTGGCACCTGGCAGATGCTCAAAGAACATAGACCCTAGCTGCACTGCTGGTCATTCCGGAACTGAACCCTATTTGGTTGGTCACTATCAGCTCCTCTCTCATGCTGCTGCAGTTCATGTTTATAAGCTCAAGTATCAGGTATACACATACAAATACACTAAAAAAGCATATACATATACCGGAGATGAATTTCTATGTTTACATGTGAATATTGATGCAGGCATCACAGAAGGGAAAAATTGGAGTCACATTAGTGTGTCACTGGACGGAACCCTTTTCCAATGCTAAACACGATCGACATGCCGCGCTTCGATCCATTGACTTCATGTACGGTTGGTAAGTATGTTAACCCCTCAATTACTTTTGGAAACACCTAATTAATCATCTCCTAGTTGTTGGTAATTAATCTACGAGGAAAAATATTCTTTTTTAGGTTCATGGATCCATTGACATTCGGCCGGTATCCATTGAGCATGCAATCCCTAGTCGGAGATAGGCTCCCGAAATTCACTAAAGATGAATCGGAGATGGTCAAGGGTTCATTCGACTTCATCGGACTAAATTACTACACTGGCTATTATGCACAACATGTTATGAACGCTAATAATGACATCAATCCTAGTTACACAACCGATGCTCAAGCTAATCAAACTAGTAAGTTTTTTCGGAATTAATATAGTTTTTTTTTTTGTTGTTGGTTCAAGACTTCTGAGTTACATCATTTATGCAACTCGATCCGAAAACCCTTTAGTAGCTAGCTAGCTTATTAACAGAGTGGTGTTTTCGATGTGACAGGCGAGAGAAATGGTGTTCCCATCGGTCCTAAGGTTCGATCTTACACATTATGCACATTTTTTATTTTGTTAATTTGACACTTAGAAAAGCAATCCTTAGTATTTCAATTTTATGCGCAGTCCGGATCGGCTTGGTTGCATATGTACCCACAAGGACTACGAAGCCTGTTGCGTTACACAAAGCGAAAATACAAGAATCCTATAATTTACATTACTGAGAACGGTAAGTAATTAAAATGTATCAATTTTGTTACCTCGGATGGGTTTAATAGTCCAGCTATTTCGATGGTAACTGCGTATTCGGTTTATTTATTTTTCTATATTTATCGTAGGGATATCAGAGAAGAATGACCCTTCATTATCATTGAAGGATGCATTAAAAGACGACTTGAGGATCAGTTACTACCGTGCCCATCTTTCTGAAGTCGAACGAGCTATCAAGTACGTATTATTCCTTAGCTTAATTTGGACCATCATATTTCATTGGTTCATTCTTCAAAGAGGGTGTTTGAAACTCTGAAACGAAACAGAAATTAGAGATTAATTTGATTCATAATAAATTATTATTTTTGGTTTCACCTATTTGTCACCCATATTTTTCCTATTTATCACCTATAGAACTTTCTAAAACAATTTTTATTTTTCAACTCCGTTTCTTCCTATTTACCACCTATATAGAAAAGTCAAATATTATTTGAATATAATGTTTATGATTTTTTTTTTGATATTTTATCATTAAAATCGTCCAGAAATAAACAAGGTAATTTACAAATAATTTTTGGAAAATTAGATGAATCAATGAACCAACAAGTAAGGTTACTTCCATTAAAGCTTTTTAGAGAAAAAAAGGTGGTTGACCAGTAAAGCTTTAATAAATCAACCTTCCGTATATGATTCCCATAAAAAAAAAAACCTTCCGTATATGACCGATCAAGTTAGCATATATCCAATTGTAAACATTACACACAGTATTGGCTACAAAAGTGGGAACGTATCACAGGTTGGGTGAGAAGTATATCCATGATACTTCAAACGGAATTCACGATTAAAGTTAAGTAATTTATTAATTTTCTCTGGAGGCTTTAGGTGTTAGACGCACCATTTCCTCGTTAGCTTGATCACCAATAATATCAACATTATCCTACGTGGTATTAGGAATTACCGAAAAATACGATGAATTTATTAAAAAAAAATCTACGGAACAACTTCAACAATGATTATCTCAGTTCTCATTTGAAATAATTCGTTAAAAAAATAACGAAGTAAGATCGATGGGTCATGGGAGAAGACGAATAGGTTTTTAGGGTTTGTTTCCGTTGGATTTAATTGATTGTAAATAAAAAGTCCAAGGCGTAGTATTTAGGATATTTTCTAAGATATATGGGCGGTAAATAGGTTAAATATGGTTCGTATTTTTGGAGAGTGGCAAATAGGTAAAACTTTATTTTTTATTTCCAAAAATGATTTCGAAATTGCAGTACTCCTAATCTTTTTTGTTTTTTTTGGCTAAATCAAATTGAAAAGTAACTTCTTAAAATATATCCAAAAACTTTATCTGACTATTACACATAGGATCAACGAGTTACATTTTCTCTTTGATGACTTTTTTCTTAATTACTTTTTTTTTTCCTTTCTTTTTTTTTTTTGTAAAAATGATGCAGGGAGGGTATTGATGTGAGGGGATACTTTGCGTGGTCTTTGCTGGACAACTTCGAATGGGGTGACGGATACACAATTAGATTTGGGATTACTTTTATAGACTATAAGGATGGTTTGTTGAAAAGATATCCTAAAAAATCTTCCTTATGGTTTAGAAGCTTCCTCAGAAAAAATTAGATTGATGCTTGCACAAAAAGCCACTTTATGTCTCTATGTACTTTATTTATGCTTTTCTTTTCTTTTAGGACTTATCATGTTGTACTCTTTTCTTTCGTCGAGGTTTTATCCCTATGACATTTCCTTGTCAAGGTTTTGACGAGGCAACATATGGTTGTCCAACACCGGATCCCTCTTGGAATCTCTGTGGTTTTACTATTTACTATCTTTTGTTTGCTTTTACAATTCCTTGTAAACTTCATCATGTATGCTGGTAAACTGAATGGGGTAACTAGAAGGGAATGTCTCTATCTAAAGTAATCCTTGTTGAATTTGCCACATCATCTTTAATTTAATATGAATTTATTGTAACAAAAAACGAGCCAATGAATAATTCAGGTTTTATGCAAAAATAAAATAAAGAGTTTCATTCGTTTGTGATTTTCTGTTGTGAATTATATAATTTGAAAAAAAATTTGGAGGGTCATCTTCATGATATGTATGCTACTGGAGCTTTTTTTTTTCCAGACTGGAAAATAAAGATTATTGAACAAGTTTCCACCATGTTATAAGGAGGTTACAACCATACACTTGGTCAATTGAACATCAAATACCAATATTATGTATTATGAGGGCTTCATAGGGAATATTGGGACAAACAATCATGATAAAAACTCCTATTCACAGGCACTTTATGCATAAATGCGGAAAGTGCGTGAGAATTGCAATTTTTTGTTATCCCATGATATATGATCTATTTCATTCCAAACAAATCCTTACTGATAACTAGTGTATTCAAATAGGTGTCATGTTAGAGGCAGAGTACCAGTAGTCTTCACGAAGAACTATGGAGCATCTTCTAAAGATAAATGATGCTCTGCTAGAATATTTATGATAACAAATTCTAAAGAGAATTTGAATTCTGCCATAAGTTTTACATGTGCTTAAATGCAGGTGGAGAATTTAACTTTAAGGTTATACTTTGTCTAGATTTCATCTAATTTGAAGTCTGATAGTAGGAAAGAGGTGTAATAATTTAAATCACTGTGTATTCAATCTGGACTAGGTACAAGGGTATGTCTTCAAGATTTTACTTTTCTCGTTAACAAAATTTTGGCATGTTTGCTTTAGTTTTATCTCTGCATTATAATTTGTACAGTGAAAGAAAACAAGTACGTTATTCAACCTTGCAGAATTCGGTTCTTGAAAAATTGAACATACAAGACTTGCTCTTGTGGGAATTCAGATCTTTAAATATATCATTCTAGGTTGTCCTTGGATATTGGTTTTTGATATAGCGCTAGGAATTTATCCACATAGGTTCAGGAAAAAAAAAGTTGGTGGTGTACTAGGTACCCTTTTTTTTTTAATTGGTATGATACCAGGAATACACCTTAAGACCTAATAAATATGTGTTTACATATAGACATGAATTCAAACTTTTTTTGATTATCGTACCACCAGGATTTGATGACACTAATTACTTATGGTCAAAAATTGTTACACGGTCTTTTATACAAGGTATAAGTTTCAAAGATTGGATACAAATTTCCGACTGTTGTGAATGGTGTAGAAAATTTTAAGGAACTTGAAGACTTTGATGTTGTTGATATTGAACGCAAAGAACATTTCTGAAAGGCTATCATTCACGCCATAAGCAAAGATTTCCAATATCGTTTGGTTACATATGAAACTTAGAAATAGGATTGGGGATATCTTGGAGACCATGTTCGAAAGGAATACCGTAGAGAAATAAGTAAGGCTCTAAAACCTAATTTCTGACTGGGAAAACCTTCATATGACTGATAATGATTCCTTTGATGAATTTCACCAGAAATTTCTCAGATAGTTAACTCCTCACATTCATTGGGAAGAAATATTCTCGATAAGTATATTATGCAGAAAGTTCATAGGTCTCCACAATCAAATTACAAGTTTAAAAAAAAATACCATCACACAAGCAAACAATGTTTCAAAAATAACAATGAGTGATCTAATTGGTAAACTTATTATCTTTGGTATTGATCACTAGTCTTAAAAAATGAATAGGTATTGCCCCTAAAGGATGTGAACACTAGTTCTTCTAAAGGTAAATCTAGTAAATCAGAGACTAAGGATGTTACTCCATGAAAATTTAGAAATTCTTGAGAAAAATGAAAAAGGGATTATTCTAAGATACATTGTATCCTTATCATAACTCACAAACCTGTAATGATAATGATGATGACGTTAAATGCTTCAAGTATTTTGGATTTCGGCTTATGTCATCAAACTGTCATATAGAAACTGTTGTAGGAAATTTGCATGCACTGCAAGTCTAATGATCATTATCAAGAGTGTAAGACAGACAATGTTACCTATGATGCTAGAAATTCTTATCAGGACTCCGGATATGATTATGTTGGAAATCTGAATATAAAACTCAACTCCTTATTGATGGGTGTCGTAGCTCAATCAAATGAATAATCTTATTTCCACACAATTAACTAGTAATATAATGGAAGTAAGGATGGTTCCCATGAAGAGCAGTGAGTTTTAGTTTTCAAAGTGTCACAAAGGGGGGGGGGGGTTTGTTTTAGATTGTAAACAAAATAAATAATTAAAGCAAATAAAGTTGTATTGTAATCAATATAGAGAGATATGATCGAGGAATCCTTCTTCGTTAGTAAACCGTCGATGAGTTATTATACTTTCCTACTTGTCGTTAATCATAGATTATCACCAACCTTATAATAACAACTAGCTCAGTGTTATCCCCTAAATTCCTTTTATCACTGAGTATGGAAGCTCTCCAATACCAGATTCTATTTGTCTAAACCACCTAGTAGTAGCTCACTCAAGGTTTAATTTGGTCGAATGATTTATTTTTTGTGAATTTATAGGTTGATCCTAGTAGTTAGACTCTTATCTCAAGGTCCACTTTCTAGTGTTGTTTATACACACAATCGCTCCACAGAATCCCTCTGTAAGGTCTCATGTTCTCTACTTGTGTAAAGGTTATTCGACGATTACTTATCTCCTAACTCAATACTAGCAATAGATTAAATCAACAAATCAATCTAGTTGGTCACCTAGACAATCTATCAGTCAATCTTAAATATTCAAGTAGTATAAACAAACGATAATCATATGAAGAACTTCAAGGTAGATTAATATAATAATTCAAATATTGTTTACAACTTAGAATTCATCATCAATCAATAGGTGTTTATCTACTCATGGATGTAGAAACATCCATAATATACATATGAGAAAAGTAAAGAGATAACGTTACGAAAGAGGAATCGATCCGAAACCCTAGCTTTCGCTCTGTGTGATGTTTCTTCTCTCCAAACCCTAAAAATTTCGTGACTTATGATATGTCCATTTTACATAACCTAACACCTTTTTATAGGTTTACATTTCTTGGTCTTCACATATTTAGTTCGGTTTAAGAACCCGACCCAAAAATACGAAGTAACGACGCCAAATGTTCCCTTAGGCCTTCCAAGGAGTTTATACACGTTTTCCTACTTGCTAGGTATGCGTACCCATACTCATACCTCAAATTCCAGCAGAAAATTTCGGAACTAGGGTGCGCGTACCCGTATGCGTACCCTACTGTCTTCGGTATTCAATAAAAACTCGTTTTGGCCACAACTTCTTCGTCCGAACTCGGTATGACCTCATTATTTTTGCATTATTTTTATCTTTCAATTATATTCAAGATAGTGATGATAAATCCTTAATTTGAATGAGTTAAGATCCTTTTTTGGCCTGAGTCTTGATTTTGAGCGTTTTGCTCCTTTTCATCGCACTTCTTCCACTTCTCTTGGAATTGGGAACTTGGATACTTGGAATACTTCTCTTCATATCTCTTTTCATCACTTTGTAGATCATTTTTGGATGATTCACCTAATATAGACACATAAGAGAAAACAAAAGTAATAATACGAAAATATGCAAGAATAATAGCTAAAACAAGTATGGAATGGACACTAAAATCATATGAATTATTCACTTATCAAATTCCCCCACACTTAGATTTTCCTAGTCCTCGAGAAAACTAAAATAAACTAGTTCTAAATACAAAAACTCCATCTCGTCGAGAATACGGTTACTCTTAGCATGAATAACAGGCCTTTAAACCCCTATGTGTCCCTAGTGGACGAGTTATAGTCTCGTGAGGGCTTATGATAGGTGTCTAAAACACCTAATTTACTATGTAGTAGTTATGCTTTCTTTGCTATTTTCTCTTGTGAATTTTGTATTTTACGTTTGTTTTGAGTGTTTTAGGTATTTTGGAGTCGCACGGAGGAAAAGAAGAAGAAATCACCCAATTTGTGCGAAAAGGGCAGAATTGTCATTTCATGGACGAACACTATCTGGAGGCCAGTCAAGGTTAAGAGGCAACTATATTTGGAGGAGTACTAAGTACATTCAAGCAGAGGTTAAGGGGGTTTCCATCAGGGTATCCCTTATCATTTATCAGTGGGTGTATTTATCGGGTCCCTATTCCTGGGGTGTAACCATCCACCCAAACAACCCTAACTATCTTGAGAGCTTCTCATTCTTCTCAATCATTGCTTCACCTGAATGAAATGGAAGAAGAAAAGCAGCGCAGCTGCTGCTGTGAAATCGAGAGATGAGAGAATTTATGAGAGCTATTTGAATCAGAGAGGATGAAATTAGGGTTTGTGTTGGTGCTGTTGAAATCGAGTAGAAGAAGAGATGGATTCAAGAACAGCAGGGATAGATCAAGTCGAGACAAGGGAAGAACATGAAATAGATGGATTTCTGAAATTGAATTACAGGGAGAAGAATGGTGGTGGTCTGAGGTTTTAACAGTTCGATTGTAGAAGAAAGTAGAAGCTGAGTTTGAGATGCTGTTGGTGGTCGAAAACAAGGAAAAGATGTAGTTGGTGTTGCTTTAAAGGTTGGGTTTGATGAGAGACTCAGGAAGAAAGAACAAGAAATGCTGCAGAATCAAAGCTGCAATTGTAGGTGTTGGTACTGTTATTGTTAAAGAAGGAATTGTGAATGGTGTTGGTATGAAATTTCAGCTGATGGCAATAGTGGAGGAGCTGATGACGATTGGAAGCCCTGTTGGTGAATGAATTGAATTTGATTAGATGTATGTTATGCTTAATACAGGGAAGAACAGTTGTTGTTATTGTTGGTTTTGGAGAAAAAGAAGAACAAAGCAAAAAAAGGGAATTCAAATGTGCTAAGTCACCGGATTAGTGAATGGAGCAGGAACTAGTGGTGAAGGTTCAATACTTGAGCTTGTAAAGAATTGATGCTACTGTATGCTGCAACATTGCAGATGGAATGTGGTTTATGGCTCAGATGCAGTCAGCTATCCATTGTTGGTGGTGATTTTCAGTTGGCAGTAGCTTGGTTCTGAAGGTGGAATTGCAAGTGATGATTTAATGTGAGATGAAGATGATGGGTAGAGCTGCATTTGAGTGCCTGAGATAGAAGTGACTGGAGAGGATCTGAAGGCAATGTCTAATGAGAAGATGGGTATGAGCTGAGATTGCAGGGATTGTGACCTGTGTTTGGAAAATGCAATGGTGAGTTGCAGTGTTGGTGTGCTGACTGGTGCGCAAGAATGAATGCTTGAGTTGTTAGATGAATGCAAGGAAATAATGCAGGGAAGGATCAATAGAATGGCCTGAACTATAGCAGAGAACAACAAGAACTCGGCCTGAATCCGATTCAGAAGAGTCAATTCAGTGATCCAAGTGAGTTGACAAGATAAAGGCGCCGTCAGTCGGACCGTTAAAGATGACGGCGACAGAACTCAGGTGGCCGGCGACAGAACTTTTCCGTCCAAATTTCGGTGATCCCGAGAACTTTTCAGGCGACCAAAATTTACAGATTTTTGTGTGGATTCTTCTCATGGGTGTGAATACTTAGATTTGGAAACTTGGAAGATTTGGAGAATTGGACTTAAAATTGGAATTAGGCTCAAATTGGGAAAGTGGTGTTATTATGGAATGAGGATTCTTTTTCTACAAGGATTGGAGAGCATTGAAGCCTATAAATAGAGAAGTTCTCCATATACTTCGACACACCTCTCTACACACACAACACTTGTGTTTTTGCTTGCTTTCAAAATTCTTTTTTTAATTATTTGTGTGAACTTTAAAAATTCTCCCTTTAATTATTTGTGTGAATTTCAAAAACATGAGTAGCTAATTTTCTTATTGATTGAGGATGAATTCCTAGTTTTTAACATGTTTTGAGTTTTGTTTTTAAATCTACTTTGAAGTTTTTCACATGATTATCGTTTGTTTTTACTATTAGAAATGTTTATACATTCATGGTTGATTGATAGATTGTTTAGGAGGCCAACTAAATTGATTTGTTAATTGATCTAAAGCTAGTGAAAGTTAGGGGATAAGTAATTGTTTATTGACTCTTTACATAAGTAGCAAACACGAGACCTTACGGAGGGATTCCGTGGAGCAATTGTGCGTGGAAACAACGTTAGCAAGTAGACCTTGAGCTAAGAGTCTAACTATTAATATCAACCTAATAAATTCATAAATCTTAATGCGTTTAACTAAATTACATCTTGAGTTGAGCTACTACTACGTGGTTTGGTGAATAGAATCCGGTAGTCGAGAACTTCCATATCCGGTGATACTAGGGATTTAGGGGTTTAGTACTGAGCTAGCTGCTTTACCTACGGTTGGTGATAATATGTGACTAATAAAAAGTGGAAAAGAACATAAGTTTAATCATTGTTTTGCAACGAAGAAAGATTCCTTGATCTAATCTCTCTTATTGATTTCAACTTAAACTTTTAATTGCGTTATTTACTTTCTTTTGTTTTTAAAATCTAAAACCAACCCTCCCTTTTGGTGACAATTAAACAACTAAAACCTCTTGCTCCTCGTGGGAACGAACTTGACTACACTATATTACTTGTTAATTAGGTGGAAAAATATTAATTAATTTGTTGTGGTTACGACTCGCATCAAATTTTGGCGCCGCTGCCGGGGAGCAGCGGACGATTTTAGTTGTTTTATTTTTCTTTTTGCTTTATTCTTGCTTTGTTAGATTCTATATCGTATATAACTGAGTTTTCGAGAATCTTGTTTCAGGTACTATATCTTTGGTGAATGCTTAAAGAGGGAAAACCGAGTCCAACTGGTATACGTCTTCGATCCGGAACTCAACTAAAGGACCTCTTTCGAGCGGTTAACACTCCGCTTCCTCCTTCTTCATTTAGTGAGTTCGCAGATTCCGATATAGACGAAGAAGAAATGGCTGATCGTAAACTCAAGGATCTAGCTTCTCACAAGCTCGATACACAACAATGGTGTATCCAAACTAATTCAACCTTCGAGATCAAGCCAAGGTTGGTTAGAGAGTTACCAAAGTTTCATGGCATGGCGAATGAAGATCCAAACAAACATCTTATGGACTTCTTTACCATAGTCATGGCTATGCTTCCACCGGAGACTAATGGGGATGGATCAATGTTGAAAGCTTTTCCGTTCTCTTTGGCGGGCAATGCTAAGGAATGGTTGTATTATTTGCCTTCCGGAAGTATCACCACATGGAATGGGATGAATAAACTTTTCCTCGAGAGATATTTTCCTGCTTCAAAAGCTACTCAAATTCGCAAGGAGATTTGTGGGATGAAGCAAAATGTGGGAGAGTCATTGCATGAATGTTGGGAGCGATACAAGAGATTGGTGGAAATCTGTCCACACCATCAATTCAGTGACGTCATGATACTCCAATACTTCTATGAAGCTCTCCACCCAAGTGATAGATCTCTTCTTGACGCCGCAGGTGGTGGTGCACTAATGAACAAGACGTTGACCCAAGCTAGAGAGTTGATTGAAAGTATGGCTGCAAACTCGCAACAATTCTACACAAGAGAAGAAACAACGGTTAGGCGAGTGCATGGATTTAGTGACTCATCATCATACCTTGAACAAAGTATGGGGAGCATGGAAAGGGTAATGCAACGAATGGCCGCGGTAATTATTCTGGATGATGAGACCGAACAATTAAATGCTTTATATCCAAATCAAAGGCCAAGGTACGATCCATACTCCAATACTTACAATCCCGGTTGGAAGGATCACCCTAACTTTAGTTATGCCAACAAGCAAGCGGCGGCTCCTAATCCATTTGTGCAACAAAGTGGTTTCCAACAATCACGCTTCCAACCTCAACAACAATTCCAACCACAACAAGTCAAGGAGCGTGATTCTTCGAGTGATGACAAGCTCAATGCATTAATGCAAGGCCTGCAAGGTCTTATTTCTATGTTACAACAAAGCCAACAAAAGAATGAATCGGCCATTAAGTCTTTCAAAACCCAAATGGTACAATTGGAAACCGATGTGCATCTATTGAAATCTCAAGCATCCACAAAGCTTCCTTCACAACCATTTGTGAATCCAAGAGAGAATGTTAATGCGGTTACGTTAAGAAGTGGGAGACAAGTGGAGAGTCCAAATTATCATGAAGAAACTAGTGAAGAGGTAGTCAAAACAAGGAGGAAGTCGCACCAAAGGAGAATTCAACACCAACCGACCAATCCAAGGAACCGGTTCCTAGTTTCACTACTCCACCTCCTTTTCCTAGTCGTTTTGCTAAGTCCAAGAAAGAAGCTCAAGAAAAGGCACTCATGGATATCTTCAAGAAGATAGAAATCAACATCCCATTCATAAAGGCGACAATGCCAAGGTATGCTAAGTTCATGAAGGAATTATGCACAAAGAAGGATAGGTTGCTTGATAATGAAATTACTAAAGTTGGCGAGAGTGCGTCGGCTATGCTATTGAAGAAGATGCCTACAAAGTGCAGGGATCCCGGTGGTTTCACGGTTCCAATTACTATTGGTACAAAAAGGTTTGAACACGCTTTACTTGACTTGGGATCCTCCATAAGTGTAATGTCGGCCGATATATATGACACCTTGAATCTTGGACCTTTGAAAGATACACGAGTTATTGTCCAATTAGCAAACAAGTCTAACATATATCCTAAAGGACTTGTAGAAGACGTGCTAGTGCAAGTGAATGAGCTAATTTTTCCGGTTGATTTCTTTGTGGTAGATATGGACAACAATGAGAATCGGTCATCTACTTCTTTACTTCTTGGGAGGCCATTTATGAAGACCGCAAAGACAAAGATTGACGTTGACAAGGGTACACTTACTATGGAATTCGATAAGGAGATAATACACTTCAACATATTTGAAGCCATGCGCTACCCAAGTGATGTGCATTCCGCTTACTCCATTGATGTGGTTAGTTCGTTAGCGCAATAAATGGTGGAATTGAGTCGAAAGGACGAACTTGAGGTGGTGTTGCAAAAGAGCATTGAATTGGACGTCCACAGGTTGTCTAATTTGGATGTTGAAATCTCCAAGGAATTGGTGGAGATGTGTGGTACCTTGACGGCATTGCAAGAAGCTAAAAAGGGTAATGTTTCATATATTTCTTTACCCGTGGATGATGAATTACTTGTACCATCTATTGTGAAGGCGCCTAAGCTAGAATTGAAGCCACTTCCGGAAAATTTGAAGTATGATTTCTTGGGAGATGAAGATGAGATTCCGGTGATTATTGTAAAGAACCTCACACCGGTACAAGAAGACCGTTTGCTTAGAGTTTTGAAAGAGCACAAAACGTCTATTGGGTGGACAATTACGGACATCAAAGGCATTAGTCCATCCGTGTGCATGCATAGAATTCTAATGGAAGAGAACGTGAAGACGGTACGTGATGCTCAACGTAGGCTTAATCCTCCCATGATGGAGGTTGTGAAGAAAGAGATACTCAAATTGCTAAGTGTGGGGGTGATCTACCCAATATCCGATAGCAAATGGGTTAGTCCGGTACAAGTGGTACCAAAGAAGTCCGGTGTTACGGTTGTTAGAAATCAAGACGATGAACTTGTTCCTACAAGAGTTCAAACCGGTTGGAGAGTGTGCATTGATTATCGAAATCTTAATTCCGCAACTCGAAAGGATCACTTTCCTTTACCTTTCATTGATCAAATGTTGGAGCAGTTAGCGGGGCATTCTTATTATTGTTTCTTGGATGGTTATTCGGGATACAACCAAATTGTTATTGCACTGGAGGACCAAGAGAAGACCACTTTCACTTGTCCGTTTGGAACGTTTGCATATAGATGGATGCCGTTTGGTCTTTGCAATGCATTGTCTACTTTCCAAAGATGCATGGTTAGTATATTCTCGGACTATGTGGATCGCATCATCGAGGTATTTATGGATGATTTCAGTGTTTACGGAAATTCTTTTGATAGTTGTTTAGACAACCTTGAACTAGTTTTTAAACGATGCATAGATGATGAGTGCCAAATATTGTATATATTTATCCCTTTTTGTTGGCATTTAACTCATCTCTTGCGCATTAATTCTACATTTTATCCCATATTCTGTATTTTCATTGTTTTCAAGAATAAATATTTTTATTAATTAATTTTGCATTTTTAGGTAATAAATAAAGTTCGGATGAGACGTGGAGCGAAAAGAGCAGAAAAGTAGTGAAAAGCCGGGAGAAATTACGCAAGGAAACCGCAAAGAATGGTGCGCACAACCTCATTTTCTACACACAAAAGCGCCTCCGTTCTCAGCCATCAGATCAGTTCTCAGAAGCATCCGACGGTCGCTCTTTCATAGAGCATCAAAATTTGATGTCTCTGCCGAGCACCACAGCGCTGAAATTCCAAGCCCTCAGATTAGATGGTAGTTGAATCCAACGGTCTCTCCTATGCCTGTGCATCAACTCCCGATGATTCCGCCTTACACTACAGTACCTAACTCCATCTGGTGCCGTTAACTTCGTTGCACCTCAGAATCCGACGGTCGTTTCACACATCCTTCCATCTATCCGTTCGATTCCACTCAGATCCAATGATCCAACATCTCAGATTCGCCAACATCTAAATTTGATATCCCGCCTCACACAGTAGCAGCCTATACCTATACCCTGACCCGACCCATACCACTCCTCTTCCTTTCTTCCCCTCCACCCGACAGTTGCAGAGCTCTGCAACTGCAACTCCCCTCTCTGCCGCTGTCGCCTACACCACCACCACACCATCACCTCGAGTTCCACCATCACCACTCCACCCCAAGTCTCTCCCTAGTCTCGTTTCTAGCACCTAACTAGGTGCTACAAGCTAGAACAGTGAGAAGCTAGGGTTTCACCAACAGCGAGGAGAAGACACAATTGAGGGCTGGAAAAGCTTCAGAAGAGCAGAGGGGACATACCCAAAGCATGGGTCGAAGCCAATTTACACATGGGTATGTCGAATTCGATTTTCCCCAAAAGTTAGGGTCTGCAAATTTAGGGTTTTGTGAAATTAGGATTTTTTGTGTAAGCTATAAAAGGGAATCTGTAGAGAATGAAAAACTTGTTCTTGGACTAGCCAAGTTTCCCCCTAATTGGGTTAGGTTTGATTTTAATTTCTGCTGCACTGTTAACCATTTGCATATTTTTTTTCACTGTGCTATGTATGATGTTGTAGTGTGTAACTGTTTGATGTTTGTCAGTTTAATGCTCTAATTCACCACTATGTAATTGTTTGATGTTGTGTAATTGTCTGTTGTGTTGTTAGTTTAATGCTCCTGTTCATTTGTAATTGTTCCTGTTAATGTGCAATGTCTTGTTAATGTCTTGTTAGTGCCATCCCTAGCTCACTGTTATGCTGCTTGTCATGTTCTAAATCACCCTGCTAGGGACTTGATGAATCTCTAATGTCTTGTTGTGTAGTATATTGTTCACACTGCTCTAGAAGGCTAAACAAGTTTAGGAAAAACTTGAACTTAGCTCATCATCACCTCACTTTCACAATGTATGCCAAGTATGCTTTGTAGTTAGGTTCATGAGCTGCTGATAAGCTGCAACTCAAGCTGAATTCATAATCCCTTGACTAGTTGTGCTGTAGAAAGACAATTAGTGCTTTGGAAATAATACCATAGTTGTGTTTAACTTCCTATAGGAGAATACACAGTAAAATTTAGAGTGAATTCAACCCCTAGTTCCTATCCATAAATCCATCTTCAACTGTTAGTCTTGTTTCCCTCCACTTGTTTGGTTTACCTGCATTTCTGTTTTGCATTTTCACTGCTTACTTGCTTTCCCTGCTGCATTTCTTCTATTACTGCAACTGCTGCTGCAGCACTTGTGCTGCTGCACTGTTTTTTCCATCTTCTTGGCCTTGTGCTGTTTTGCCACTTCTTTGCCTGCTGCTCTGCCAAAGTGCTGCTGCTGCCTTTCTGCAGCTGCTGCTGCTCCAAAGTCCATAGTCCACAGTTCCTACAGCCCAAAGCTCACTTCATTCTTGAGCCCAAGTTCAACTCAGTGAAGCCCAAAGGCCCAGATTCTTAACTGTAAGACCAAAACCAAGGTCTAGTTCACTAAGGCCCAGTTAAGGCAAAAGCCTAGTTCACTACTAAGCCCAACTTGCAAGTGAACTGTTAAGCCCAACTCCTAGTTGAACTGTTGAGCCCAAAGCTCAGACCAGTTTCTAGAACCACAGCCCATTTGCACTTTAAAGATAACTGAGCCCAAGCTCAGTTCATTTTATGTTTAACAAACCCACTAAGCCCAATCCATTCAAAGGGCATTCAAACCCAATAGTACATTAAGCCCAACACTTCCAAAGGGCTTCTAAGCCCAAAGCAAATCTAGGAACCCAATTAGCTAAAACACTTCCGAAACACACCCGATCTCTGTGGATCGACCCGTACTTGCACGAGCTACAACTGACGACCGTGCACTTGCGGTATTACTGTAGGCCCGTTTCCATCGCATCATTTTTATAAACACTTTCCGGATCTGCCAAGTTTTTGGCGCCGCTGCCGGGGATTGGTGCTGTGTTTTATCTGTGTTTTTCTTAGCTATTTTGCATTTCATTTCATAGCATTTGCATCTGCATCTGCTTCATTTCATTTGCTATTGGACCTGCTGATTCTGAACCTGTTTTTCCTCTGCTGGGACGCCACTAAGGAAAAGAACCAAAACCCAACTGGGTTTTTGCAACAATATCAGAGCAGCTGGGCTGTGCTAAAAAGGTAAGCCTAAACCCATTCAATTGAGAGAACCCAACCTGTGGGCTTCCAAATTTCTTTAATTGTGGGCTTGTAATAATTAACCCAATTCTTTGGGCTTTTTATTTTTCTATTTTGGGTTTGTAATAATTTATTTGTGGGCTTGTTGTTTAATTTGTGGGCTTGTATTTATTTTGTGTGGGCTTGTTTAAATTTTTCCATTGGACTTGTATTTTGGACTCTGGGTTTAAACCCAGCTGATAACCGATTGTGGGCCGCAGCCTTCCTTCCATTTCATTAGAGGCTTGCACAGTGGGCTTGCTCCCATTCAAAAACCAAATTTTATTTTTTTTAATTTTATTTTTCTTTAAAAAAAAAAAAAAAAAAAAAAAAAATATTTCTACTTTGCTCCCAATTTTAAAACCAAATTTTTACTTGCTCCCATCTTAAACCAAATTTTTATTTTTACTCCCATTTTAAACCAAATTTTCAAATGTATCCCACCAAAACCAAATTTTTCCCAAAAATCCAAACCCATCAAAAACCAAATTTTTTTTAAAACCCATTAAAACCAAATAGTGGGCTTTGTGTCATTTCAAAATGGGCCAACCTCGTGCTCTCCATGAATACATGTATCCATCAATACAAATTCCATTATCATGTATTGTCTTACCTCAAACTAATAACCCTTTTAAAATAAATGCAAACATGATACAAATACTTCCTATATTTCGAGGGTTCGATTCTGAGAACCCCTATACTCATGTAAGAGAGTTTGAACAAATTTGTCGGACTATGCAACCTGATCATTTGTCCGAAGACTCTCTGAAATTGCGTTTGTTTACATTTTCTTTAAAAGAAAGAGCCAAAACATGGTTTTACGGTTTGAGACCACAATCAATCACCACTTGGGAACAACTCACTAATCAATTTTTCCAAAAAATTTTTCCACATCATAGGACCATCGCTATTCGTCAAAATATCAATTGTTTTGTCCAATTGGATGAGGAAACTGTTTTTCACTATTTTGAACGTTTTAATGATTTGTTGAGTGAATGTCCGCACCATGGAATTGAGAAGTGGAGACTTGTCGTCATCCTCTATGAGGGACTAGACTTTAAATCTCGAACCATGGTTGAATCTATGTGTAATGGTGAGTTTATTGATAAATCTGTGGATGATGCATGGAATTTTTTAGCCGAGATTGCAGAGAAAACCCATCAATGGGAATCCGTTAGGGAAACAGGAACGACACCACATGATATGAGTCACCCTCATGAATTAGAGTTTTATTCTTGTAATAGCTCCGACCTTAGGATTGAAAATTATCCTAGATTGCAAAATTCCTATCATGATGATGATGATGATTATGATGTTATGTTAGAAGAACATGTCTATACTAAAAATGTTATGGAACCTTTGGGTTCAAATACATTAGGCTTCTCTGCCCCGACCTTAATGCATGATAGTTCTTCTAGTATTCCATGTGATGTTTCCCCTGATGTGCCGATACACGAGAATAAATCTGTTGATGATGTTGATAATTCTGATTGTGATCTTGCCAATGTGATTGATGATTGTGAGCATGATGTGACATGTGTAGATGAGTTAGGAGATTTTGATTTGATTGATAATGATATGCCTATTCTTCTACCTAAGTCACAATCTGATGGCCTTCCACCCAACCTAGATTTGGTTTGTACCAATATTGTCAAACCGATTTTTCTGAAAATTCCCAATCTAGGATTGGAAAATTCCCAATCTAGGATTGGAACTGCTGCTGCTACTACCTGCTGTGCATTGCTTCTGCTACTGCTGAAGCCCAGATTAATTACAAAAGCCCACTGTGGACTTAATCAAAGCCCAGGTGAAAAGCTAGAGCCCAATTCTCAATTCACAGTCACTGTTAGTCCAAGGCCCAAAAGACCAAAAGCCCAGGTTTAATCCCAAGCTCAGTTCACTACACTGAGCCCAAGCCTAAGTTCAAGGCAAAGCCTAGTTCACTGCTAGGACAAAAGGTCAAGCCCAGTCCATTATAACTGTTAAGCCCAATTCACAGTTGAACTGTTGAGCCCAAAGCTCAAATCAGTTCACATTACAGAGCCCAATTCATTCAAAGGGCATTCAAACCCATTAGTACTCAAAGCCCAATTTAAGCCAAAAGGCTTCATAGCCCAATAGCAACTAGAACCCAAAATAGTTAGAACACTACAAAACACACCCGATCTCTGTGGATCGACCCGTACTTGCACGAGCTACAACTGACGACCGTGCACTTGCGGTATTACTGTAGGCCCCCGTTTTTATTGCGCTTAATTTTATACATATCTCCGGGCCCACCAAGTTTTTGGCGCCGCTGCCGGGGATAATTTCTATACCCTTTTAGAAGCCTGCCAAGTTTTTGGCGCCGCTGCCGGGGATTGGTGCTGTGTTTTTCTGTGTTTTTTCTTAGCTATTTTTGCATTTCACTGCATAGCATTTGCATCTGCATCTGCTTCACTTCATTTGCTGTTGGACCTGCTGTTCTGAACCTGTTTTTCCTCTGCTGGGACGCCACCAAGGAAAAGAACCAAAGCCCAACTGGGTTTTTGCAACAATATCAGAGCAGCTGGGCTGTGCTAAAAAGGTAAGCCTAAACCCATTCATTGAGAGAACCCAACCTGTGGGCTTCCAAATTTCTTTAATTGTGGGCTTGTAATAATTAACCCAATTTTTTTGGGCTTTTTATTTTTCTATTTTGGGTTTGTAATAATTTATTTTTGGGCTTGTTTGTTTAATTTGTGGGCTTGTATTTATTTTGTGTGGGCTTGTTTAAATTCTTTCATTGGACTTGTATTTTGGACTCTGGGTTTAAACCCAGCTGAGCTTATAACTAATTGTGGACTTGGACCTCGAAACCAAAGTTTTAAAACAAACGTCAGGCCTTAACCAACTGGGCCAAATTAAACTTTCAAAATTAAAACTTGGATTTTCGTAGGCCGCAGCCTTCCTTCCATTTCATCAGAGGCTTGCACAGTGGGCTTGCTCCCATTCAAAAACCAAAATTTTCTTAATTTTATTTTCTAAAACCAAATTTTATTTTCTTAATTTTATTTTCTTTAAAAAAAAAAAAAAAAAAAAATATTTAAACTTTGCTCCCAATTTTAAAACCAAAATTTTACTTGCTCCCATCTTAAACCAAATTTTTATTCCCATTTTAAACCAAATTTTCAAATATATCCCACCAAAACCAAATTTTTCCCAAAAATCCAAACCCTTTAAAAACCAAATTCTGAGCTTTGTAACATAGTCACTTAGCTTTTTGAGCCAATCATGTCTGGATTTTGGTATGCTCCTGGGGATGGAAATAAAACTCTTAGAGAAATGGCTTATGGGCATCTGCCACGTTATGAACCTTCCACGGACCATGATGTCAATAGTCATAGGAATTATTATGGACATTTTCAAAGTCCCGAGCCGCAATACATGAACCCTAATGACTATTCATACATGCATCATTCGCCACAACGTGAAGATGCACATTTTGCTAGTGCCTCACTCACCCAATCATCACTTATGGATCAAATAGAAGCTCGAATCACAGCTTTAGAAATGCAATCACATGAGGAATCTGTCACATCTAATTTTCTTAGGCAACCTGAAATCTATGCATGTCCCGCATGTGGTAGTATAGACCACCCTGTTGAGAATTGTCATATTTTGCATAATTTTAGGCAATCTAGAGAAAATCCAAGGTATGAAATGCCCATAAATTGTGAGAATGGTAGTCGTTGGGACCATAATCAATCCTTTGAGGGTTGCGATCAATCTTTTATAAACCCTAATGACCATGCACACATGTACCAATCACCACAATTTGAACATGAAGAATTTTGTACTCCCATGAATTTAGACTCCACCACAGAAGCTTTCAGACTTAGTGAGCAAAACTTCGATAGATCTACATCACGAATTCAGGCATATTTAGATCAGATTTTGCTTCACCTACAAAAGGAGGAAATTCATGAGGAAATGTATGTTGTCCCTAATGAAGTGTCTAGTCCCATTCATATAAATAATGTTGAATATGAACCTAATTTAGAGGAACATGAATCGACTAACGACACCACCACTTTTAATGAGGACCAATATGCATGCTACCATGATGATGATTATGATGATTATGATGATGTGTTAGAAGAACATGAAAATATTGTGGAACCTGTTGGTTCAATAACATATGGCTTCTCGCCCTCGACCTTCATGAATGTTGTTTTTTCTAATACTCATTGTAATTCATATGATTTTGATATTGACATGGGATTCGTACAATTATTCTGTGAAGATGAGCATGACATAGGAATAGTTGAATCTTTTGTAGACACTAATATGCATGAAAATATATTTGATGTGTCTGATTCTCTACCTAGGTCACATTGTGATATTTCTCCTGATTTGCCGATGCATGAGAATGAATCTGTTGATGATGTTGATGATTCTAAGTGTGAACTTGCCAATGTGAGTGATGATTGTGAGCATGATGTGACATGTGTAGATGAGTTAGAAGATTTTGATTTGATTGATAATGATATGCCTATTCTTCTACCTAAGTCACAATCTGATGGCCTTCCACCCAACCTAGATTTGGTTTGTACCAATATTATAAAACCAATTTCTCTGAGAATGCCCAACCTAGGTTTGGAACTGTGTGCTTCCCAAGTCCTCTTGGACTATTTTGCTTCCAAATATAATACATTTGAGGAACCACATTTGGAAATAGCATGTTTGCCCGTCCCTAGCACAGTTCATTTCGAGCTAGACCTTTTGCATGATGAACCCCCGAAACTGCGCGATTTTGTTTTCAAAATTATATCTTCTGTAAAATCCAGGTTTGGGGGTAGCTCATTTTGTTTCACAGTTTCACTTGCGTTTCTTTCCTGTTATTATTGTGTGAAGCTGTTGAAATGTCTACACTTCGTCTTTTGGGTTGATCCTCAACTCTTTAGACTTTTGGTGTATGGTGAATTTTTTTGTATATAATCCAGTAGATAAAATTTTAAAAACCCTTTTGTTCCTTTTGTATATATTTTTCTAATCCAATATGATCTCGGCTGAAATATGTTGGATTTTTGCCTTGAATAACGGAGTTTTAATTCTGCTTTCGCCGAAATCGGGTATTCTCTCTCCTTTTACTCTACTCAGCATGTCCATTTCCATATGTTGCATTTTAATTCTTTCCATATTTTGAAACATTGAGGACAATGTTTAGTTTAGGTTTGGGGGTATAGAGTAGATACCATGATAATTTGCCATAATTGAAAACGAACTCCTTCTTCTTTTTGAAAAAATTGAAAAATTCCAAAAAAATTGAAAAATCAAAATTCAAAAAAATTAAAAAAATGAAAAATCATAAAAAATGAAGCTCATTTACCTTGAAATGTTGACTCTTGTGCAAATATGTATAATTATTAGGAGTCTTAGTCTAGATATTTAGGCACCCTGATTCTAGCACAATTCACATAGTGATAAGAAATTTGCACGCGCACGATCTACCAATACATGTATGGCCTCGATCTTCAAGGTGTTGGATAGGAAGTTACGATTGCCAATCACTTTAGAATACTGAACGAAACTTGACTAGCTTGTTCTTTGGTTGGTTGGGATAGAAGGTGGAGGTTACATTAAGAAAGACAACCATCGAATTTAACTGGGTGCATCAAAAAGGGCTACCTCTTGCAAAGTGTCATGTAATTTTTTGTTTCTTCTTGTTATGTATCAAAAGTGTTTCCTTGTTCAAAAAAAAAAAAAAAAAATCAGAAAAATACCAAAAAATTCAAGTATTTATCAATTCCATCATCTCTTGTTCCAAAAATAAAAGAGATTTGTCAATGTAAATAAGAGTCATGTAAATAGTCATCTTTTGTTGTTTCTTTTGTAACAAGCAAGGAGGGTGTATGCCATTGATGTACAACGCGAGAAATTGTGAAATACCTCCAACTCATTCACAATTCTCGTAAAGTCCGGACAGCTAGCTAGATTTCGACCTCAGTTCTTAGCCTGAGAAACTATCTCTTGGTGATTAGTAGTCATAACTTCAGATCTTTCTTTACACATGTGTAGATACACTTTACACTCTTATCACATGTCCTTATTTGTTATCAGTGCTAGGATTGTGCCTTCGATAGCTAGATTGACATCTCCATTTTGCTGTGAGCTTAACTGTTTTGCACATGTCACGTTTGATGGAATATGAGCTTATATTTTGTCCTTAGGTTTTGTAGGCACACCTCTGGTAAACCTTCACGAGACTTCAACTCGTCCACTAGGGACACTTAGTGGTTTAAAAGGCTTAGTGCATACGCTAAATGCATTCGAGAGACCAGCGACAGTGGTATAGGTAGGATTTCCTTAGTTTGTTTTTACTTGAGGACAAGTAAAATTCAGGTTTGGGGGTATTTGATGAGTGCCAAATATTGTATATATTTATCCCTTTTTGTTGGCATTTAACTCATCTCTTGCGCATTAATTCTACATTTTATCCCATATTCTGTATTTTCATTGTTTTCAAGAATAAATATTTTTATTAATTAATTTTGCATTTTTAGGTAATAAATAAAGTTCGGATGAGACGTGGAGCGAAAAGAGCAGAAAAGTAGTGAAAAGCCGGGAGAAATTACGCAAGGAAACCGCAAAGAATGGTGCGCACAACCTCATTTTCTACACACAAAAGCGCCTCCGTTCTCAGCCATCAGATCAGTTCTCAGAAGCATCCGACGGTCGCTCTTTCATAGAGCATCAAAATTTGATGTCTCTGCCGAGCACCACAGCGCTGAAATTCCAAGCCCTCAGATTAGATGGTAGTTGAATCCAACGGTCTCTCCTATGCCTGTGCATCAACTCCCGATGATTCCGCCTTACACTACAGTACCTAACTCCATCTGGTGCCGTTAACTTCGTTGCACCTCAGAATCCGACGGTCGCTTCACACATCCTTCCATCTATCCGTTCGATTCCACTCAGATCCAATGATCCAACATCTAAGCTTCGCAAATATCGAACTTGAAGTCTCTGCTTCACACCCTAGCACCAAACCCTATACTACCACCCAAACACTCCCTCCTTCCCAAAACATCGAACTCATCTTCTCCACCCGACCATTTCCAGAACCACCATCGCCTGCAACTCCACTGCCACCACCTCCTCCTCTGTCTCCTCTGCCGCAACCATTCCCTCACCACCACCAGTTCCATCACTGACACCACCATCTCCAACACCCGACAACACCCTAGCCTAGCTATTTTCTTCATCTCACAACCTCTGAAACCCTAGGTTTTGGGGTGAGTAAAATAGCTAGAAATTAGGGGACAATAGGAGCAGGAAGAGCATCAGAGGGACATCAAGAAGCATGGGTCGAGCCAATTTTGGGAGATTGTAAGCAAATTTTATGTAATTTAAAATTGCCCTAATTTTCTGATTTGGGGAAAATGGGTGTAAACCCTAATTTGCTAATTTGGGTATAAAAGGGGATGTGTATGAGATGTTAAAACTTGTTCTTGGACTAGCCAAGTTTCCCCCTAATTGGGTTAGGTTTGATTTTAATTTCTGCTGCACTGTTAACCATTTGCATATTTTTTTTCACTGTGCTATGTATGATGTTGTAGTGTGTAACTGTTTGATGTTTGTCAGTTTAATGCTCTAATTCACCACTATGTAATTGTTTGATGTTGTGTAATTGTCTGTTGTGTTGTTAGTTTAATGCTCCTGTTCATTTGTAATTGTTCCTGTTAATGTGCAATGTCTTGTTAATGTCTTGTTAGTGCCATCCCTAGCTCACTGTTATGCTGCTTGTCATGTTCTAAATCACCCTGCTAGGGACTTGATGAATCTCTAATGTCTTGTTGTGTAGTATATTGTTCACACTGCTCTAGAAGGCTAAACAAGTTTAGGAAAAACTTGAACTTAGCTCATCATCACCTCACTTTCACAATGTATGCCAAGTATGCTTTGTAGTTAGGTTCATGAGCTGCTGATAAGCTGCAACTCAAGCTGAATTCATAATCCCTTGACTAGTTGTGCTGTAGAAAGACAATTAGTGCTTTGGAAATAATACCATAGTTGTGTTTAACTTTCTATAGGAGAATACACAGTAAAAATTAGAGTGAATTCAACCCCTAGTTCCCATCCATAATCTACTTCATTCTCAACCACAATTCATTCTTCAACTGTTTAGTTTAGCTTTGTTCTTGCTTTGTTTTGCTTTTACCTTGATTGTTCCCCCCTGCCCTGCAACTCTGTTGCACCCCTGCTTTGCTTTTTGTTCACTGCTTGAGCAGCTGCAGCTGCTGCTGCAGCTCTGTTGTTACTGCACTACTGTGCATTTTCTGTGCTGCTGCCACTTCTTCTGGTGTGCTGCTGCTGGTGCCTGTTACTCTACCAGGTTGCTGCTGCTGGTGCCTGCTGCACTGCTTCTTGCCTCTCTGCAGCTGCCGCTGCCAATCCACTTCTCTGGGCTGTTGCATTGCTGCTGATTGCTTTGCTCTCCACAGCTCACTTCCAAAAGCCCAGAGCACAATCTGAGCCCAACTGTAAGACCAAAATCAAAGCCCAGTTCAGTAAGGCCCCAAGTCAAATTCATAGTCAAGGCCAAAGCCTAGTTCTCTGTTAAGCCCAACTCATAGTTGAACTGCTGAGCCCAAAGCTCAAATCAGCTCACTGAAACAAAGCCCAACTCTCAAATACCAAGCCCAATTACTGTAAAAGGCCATTTCACTGTTCAGGTGAGATTGAGCCCAAAGCTTAAACAAAGAACCAAAGCCCATTTGCACTTTAAATATAACTGAGCCCAGGCTCAGTTCATTTTATGTTTAACAAACCCACTAAGCCCAATCCATTCAAAGGGCATTCAAACCCAATAGTACATTAAGCCCAACACTTCCAAAGGGCTTCTAAGCCCAAAGCAAATCTAGGAACCCAATTAGCTAAAACACTTCCGAAACACACCCGATCTCTGTGGATCGACCCGTACTTGCACGAGCTACAACCGACGACCGTGCACTTGCGGTATTACTGTAGGCCCGTTTCCATTGCATCATTTTTATACACATTTCCTGGCCTGCCAAGTTTTTGGCCATGAAAATATTGTGGAACCTGTTGGTTCAATAACATATGGCTTCTCGCCCTCGACCTTCATGAATGTTGTTTTTTCTAATACTCATTGTAATTCATATGATTTTGATATTGACATGGGATTCGTACAATTATTCTGTGAAGATGAACATGACATAGGAATAGTTGAATCTTCTGTAGACACTAATATGCATGAAAATATATTTGATGTGTCTGATTCTCTACCTAGGTCACATTGTGATATTTCTCCTGATTTGCCGATGCATGAGAATGAATCTGTTGATGATGTTGATGATTCTAAGTGTGAACTTGCCAATGTGAGTGATGATTGTGAGCATGATGTGACATGTGTAGATGAGTTAGAAGATTTTGATTTGATTGATAATGATATGCCTATTCTTCTACCTAAGTCACAATCTGATGGCCTTCCACCCAACCTAGATTTGGTTTGTACCAATATTATAAAACCAATTTCTCTGAGAATGCCCAACCTAGGTTTGGAACTGTGTGCTTCCCAAGTCCTCTTGGACTATTTTGCTTCCAAATATAATACATTTGAGGAACCACAGTTGGAAATAGCATGTTTGCCCGTCCCTAGCACAGTTCATTTTGAGCTAGACCTTGTGCATGATGAACCCCCAAAACTGCGCGATTTTGTTTTCAAAATTATATCTTCTGTAAAATCCAGGTTTGGGGGTAGCTCATTTTGTTTCACAGTTTCACTTGCGTTTCTTTCCTGTTATTATTGTGTGAAGCTGTTGAAATGTCTACACTTCGTCTTTTGGGTTGATCCTCAACTCTTTAGATTGTTAGTGTATGGTGAATTTTTTGTATATAATCCAGTAGATAAAATTTTAAAAACCCTTTTGTTCCTTTTGTATATATTTTGCTAATCCAATATGATCTCGGCTGAAATATGTTGGACTTTTGCCTTGAATAACGGAGTTTTAATTCTGCTTTCGCCGAAATCGGGTATTCTCTCTCCTTTTACTCTACTCAGCATGTCCCTTTCCATATGTTGCATTTTATAATTCTTTCCATGTTTTGAAACATTGAGGACAATGTTTAGTTTAGGTTTGGGGGTATAGAGTAGATACCATGATAATTTGCCATAATTGAAAACGAACTCCTTCTTCTTTTTGAAAAAAGTGAAAAATTCCAAAAAAATTAAAAAACTCAAAATTCAAAAAAATTAAAAAATGAAAAAATCATAAAAAATGGAGCTCATTTACCTTGAAATGTTGACTCTTGTGCAAATATGTATTATTATTAGGAGTCTTAGTCTAGATATTTAGGCACCCTGATTCTAGCACAATTCACATAGTGATAAGAAATTTGCACGCGCACGATCTACCAATACATGTATGGCCTCGATCTTCAAGGTGTTGGATAGGAAGTTACGATTGCCAATCACTTTAGAATACTGAACGAAACTGGACTAGCTTGTTCTTTGGTTGGTTGGGATAGAAGGTGGAGGTTACATTAAGAAAGACAACCATCGAATTTAACTGGGTGCATCAAAAAGGGCTACCTCTTGCAAAGTGTCATGTAATCTTTTGTTTCTTTATTGTTATGTATCAATAGTGTATCAGTTCAAAAAAAAAAAAAAAAAAAATAAAAAAAAATCAAGTATTCCATCATCTCTTGTTCCAAAAATAAAAAGAGAATTGTCAATGTAAATAAGAGTCATGTAAATAGTCATCTTTTGTTGTTTCGTTGTAATAAGCAAGGAGGGTGTATGCCATTGATGTACAACGCGAGTAATTGTGAAATACCTCCAACTCATTCACAATTCTCGTAAAGTCCGGACAGCTAGCTAGATTTCGACCTCAGTTCTTAGCCTGAGAAACTATCTCTTGGTGATTAGTAGTCATAACTTCAGATCTTTCTTTACACATGTGTAGATACACTTTACACTCTTATCACATGTCTTTTTTTTGTTATCAGTGCTAGGATTGTGCCTTCGATAGCTAGATTGACATCTCCATTTTGCTGTGAGCTTAACTGTTTTGCACATGTCACGTTTGATGGAATATGAGCTTATATTTTGTCCTTAGGTTTTGTAGGCACACCTCTGGTAAACCTTCACGAGACTTCAACTCGTCCACTAGGGACACTTAGTGGTTTAAAAGGCTTAGTGCATACGCTAAATGCATTCGAGAGACCAGCGACAGTGGTATAGTTAGGATTTCCTTAGTTTTGTTTTACTTGAGGACAAGTAAAATTCAGGTTTGGGGGTATTTGATGAGTGTCAAATATTGTATATATTTTATCCCTTTTTGTTGGCATTTAACTCATCTTTTGTGCATTAATTCTACATATTATCCCATATTCTGTATTTTCATTGTTTTCAAGAATAAATATTTTTATTAATTAATTTTGCATTTTTAGGTAATAAATAAAGTTCGGATGAGTCGTGGAGCGAAAAGAGCAGAAAAGTAGTGAAAAGCTGGGAGAAATTACGCAAGGAAACCGCGAAGAATGGTGCGCACAACCTCATTTTCTACACACAAAAGCGCCTCCGTTCTCAGCCATCAGATCAGTTCTCGGGAGCATCCGACGGTCGCTCCTTCATAGAGCATCAAAATCGGAAGTCTCTGCCAGGCACCACAGCGCTGAAATTCCAAGCCTTCAGATTAGATGGTAGTTGAATCCAACGGTCGCTCCTATGCCTGTGCATCAAATCCCGATGATTCCGCCTTACACTACAGTACCTAACTCCATCTGGTGCCGTTAACTTCGTTGCATCTCAGAATCCGACGGTCGCTTCACACACCCTTCCATCTATCCGTTCGATTCCACTTAGATCCAATGATCCAACATCTCAGATTCGCCAACATCTAAATTTGATATCCTGCCTCACACCATAGCAACACATACCCTGTTCCCAACCAAACAACCCCTAATCCTAATCCCATCGAGCTCTTCCTCCCCTTCTTCCCAAAAAAATTGCAGAGCTCTGCAACACCACCTCCTCCTCTGTCTCCTCTGCCGCAACCATTCCCTCACCACCACCAGTTCCATCACTGCCACCACCATCTCCAACACCCGACAACACCCTAGCCTAGCTATTTTCTTCATCTCACAACCTCTGAAACCCTAGGTTTTGGGGTGAGTAAAATAGCTAGAAATTAGGGGACAATAGGAGCAGGAAGAGCATCATAAGGACGATTCAGAGCATGGGTCGAGCAATTTTTGGAGTTTGGAGGCCAAATTTTGGGTAATAATTTATCCCTAAATTGTACTGTGTATTGATACTTTTGGGAAAAATGTGTGTGAAACCCTAATTTGTTAATTTGGGTATAAATAGGCAATGTGTAGGAGATGAAAAACTTGTTCTTGGACTAGCCAAGTTTCCCCCTAATTGGGTTAGGTTTGATTTTAATTTCTGCTGCACTGTTAACCATTTGCATATTTTTTTTCACTGTGCTATGTATGATGTTGTAGTGTGTAACTGTTTGATGTTTGTCAGTTTAATGCTCTAATTCACCATTATGTAATTGTTTGATGTTGTGTAATTGTCTGTTGTGTTGTTAGTTTAATGCTCCTGTTCATTTGTAATTGTTCCTGTTAATGTGCAATGTCTTGTTAATGTCTTGTTAGTGCCATCCCTAGCTCACTGTTATGCTGCTTGTCATGTTCTAAATCACCCTGCTAGGGACTTGATGAATCTCTAATGTCTTGTTGTGTAGTATATTGTTCACACTGCTCTAGAAGGCTAAACAAGTTTAGGAAAAACTTGAACTTAGCTCATCATCACCTCACTTTCACAATGTATGCCAAGTATGCTTTGTAGTTAGGTTCATGAGCTGCTGATAAGCTGCAACTCAAGCTGAATTCATAATCCCTTGACTAGTTGTGCTGTAGAAAGACAATTAGTGCTTTGGAAATAATACCATAGTTGTGTTTAACTTCCTATAGGAGAATACACAGTAAAAGTTAGAGTGAATTCAACCCCTAGTTCCTATCCATAAATCCATCTTCAACTGTTAGTCTTGTTTCCCTCCACTTGTTTGGTTTACCTGCATTTCTGTTTTGCATTTTCACTGCTTACTTGCTTTCCCTGCTGCATTTCTTCTATTACTGCAACTGCTGCTGCAGCACTTGTGCTGCTGCACTGTTTTTTCCATCTTCTTGGCCTTGTGCTGTTTTGCCACTTCTTTGCCTGCTGCTCTGCCAAAGTGCTGCTGCTGCCTTTCTGCAGCTGCTGCTGCTCCAAAGTCCATAGTCCACAGTTCCTACAGCCCAAAGCTCACTTCATTCTTGAGCCCAAGTTCAACTCAGTGAAGCCCAAAGGCCCAGATTCTTAACTGTAAGACCAAAACCAAGGTCTAGTTCACTAAGGCCCAGTTAAGGCAAAAGCCTAGTTCACTACTAAGCCCAACTTGCAAGTGAACTGTTAAGCCCAACTCCTAGTTGAACTGTTGAGCCCAAAGCTCAGACCAGTTTCTAGAACCACAGCCCATTTGCACTTTAAAGATAACTGAGCCCAAGCTCAGTTCATTTTATGTTTAACAAACCCACTAAGCCCAATCCATTCAAAGGGCATTCAAACCCAATAGTACATTAAGCCCAACACTTCCAAAGGGCTTCTAAGCCCAAAGCAAATCTAGGAACCCAATTAGCTAAAACACTTCCGAAACACACCCGATCTCTGTGGATCGACCCGTACTTGCACGAGCTACAACTGACGACCGTGCACTTGCGGTATTACTGTAGGCCCGTTTCCATCGCATCATTTTTATAAACACTTTCCGGACCTGCCAATAGACACAAACCTTGTCCTTAATTGGGAGAAATGTCACTTTATGGTAAACCATGGCATAGTACTTGGTCACATCGTGTCCTCTCGAAGGCTCGAAGTGGACAAGTCAAAGATATTTTTAATAAGAAACTTACAATATCCCACTTCGGTGAGGGAAATCCGTTCATTTCTTGGCCATGCAGGTTTCCATAGGCGGTTTATCAAGGATTTCTCCAAAATCTCCATGCCGATGTGCAAGTTATTACAAAAGGAGGTACCTTCTGACTTCAACAAGGAATGCAAGGATGCCTTTGACAAATTGAAGGCAATGTTGACAAGTGCGCCAATTATCAAATCACCGGATTGGAATCTTCCATTTGAATTAATATGTGATGCTAGTGATTATGCGGTTGGAGCCGTTTTGGGTCAAAGAGTGGACAAATTGTCCCATGTTATCTATTATGCATCGAGGACCCTTAATGATGCACAAATCAACTATTCTACCACGGAGAAGGAGTTATTGGCTATAGTTTTTGCATTGGAAAAGTTTCGATCATATTTGGTGGGCACAAAGGTTATTGTATATTCCAATCATGCCGCACTTAAATACTTAATAAAGAAGAAAGAAGCTACGCCAAGGCTAATCCGATGGATCCTATTGCTACAAGAGTTCGACATAGAAATTCGAGACAAGAAAGGTGTGGAAAATACCGTTGCGGATCATCTCAGTAGACTTGTTATGTCTCAAGAAGAACTTCCATTACAAGACCGCTTTCCGGACGAACAACTTTTCTCCTTGGAACATTCTACACCTTGGTACGCGGATATAGTGAATTACTTGGTAACAAGGAAGGTACCTAATACAATGTCCAACTTCCAAAAGATGAAACTTAAGAAGATAGCCAAGCAATATGTGTGGGATGAACCATACTTATGGAAATATGGCATGGATCAAATGATACGAAGGTGCGTGCCAAATTCCGAATTTCAATCTATTCTCTATTTTTGTCACACTCTCGCTTGTGGTGGCCATTTTGGTTCTAAACGTACCGCTCTCAAAGTTCTCGAGAGTGGATTTTATTGGCCAACATTGTTTGAAGATGCACATGTTTTTTGCAAATCGTGTGATAGATGTCAAAGAACGGGCAATCTAGGTGCTCAAAATCAAATGCCACTCACACCAATCCTCACCATTGAGATTTTTGATGTGTGGGGAATCGATTTTATGGGCCCTTTTGTCAACTCAAATGGAAATTTTTATATACTTCTTGCGGTGGATTATGTTTCGTAATGGGTGGAAGCTAGAGCCACCAAAACTAATGATTCTCAAGTTGTTTGTGATTTTGTAAGAGAAAACATATTCACTAGGCATGATGCACCAAGAGTGGTGATAAGCGATGGAGGCTCACATTTCAAGAAGGCTTTCCATGCTCTCCTCAAGAAGTACAATATTACACATAAGATTGGTACGCCTTATCATCCACAAACTAGTGGACAAGCGGAAATTTCAAACTGGGAAATCAAGTCCATTCTTGAGAAAACGGTGAATATTACAAGGAAAGATTGGAGCTTTAAGATTAATGATGCACTTTGGGCGTATAGAACGGCGTATAAGACACCAATTGGAATGTCTCCATATCGGTTGGTTTATGGTAAAGCTTGTCATCTTCCGGTTGAACTTGAACATAAGGCTTATTGGGCGATAAAGAAATGCAACATGGAGTATGATGAAGTGGGGAAGCAAAGAAAGTTACAACTACATGAGATATAGGAGATACGTAATGATGCTTACGAGAGTCCCGGATTTACAAGGAAAAGACCAAGCTTTTTCATGACAAGATGATTTCTCGGAAAAGCTTCAAAGTGGGACAAAAAATCCTTTTATATCATTCTCGCCTTAAACTATTTCCTGGAAAGTTAAGGTCCCGTTGGATTGGACCATATCTTGTTACTAATGTTTTTCCTTATGGTGCAGTTCAAATTACTAGTCTTAGAGACAACTCGGTTTCCAAGGTCAACGGCCATAGATTGAAGCCATGCTACGAGAATATCGCATATGTGAATGTGGAGGAACTTTCATTTGAGGATTCACTCCCTCTGGAGGAGTAATGTGAAGCAAGAGCCAAGTCGGGCCGTCGACTTTAAAGCAGGCGCTTAATGGGAGGAAACCCATAGGTTTTGTATTTCTTATCCTTTTACTTTTTATTTTCTTTTTGTTTTGTTTATTTATTTATTCTCTTGTTCCATATCATGTTAGGATTTCCCACCTTGACTTTACTAGGACGATTCAATTACATTGAGGACAATATAAGGTTTAAGTGTGGGGGAGTGGTTAAGCATATTAAAAAAAATATTAATTTTTTTTTTTTTGCATAAAACCTCCAACTTGTAGAGATTTCTGAGTCACTAGCATACTTCTAGGTATGTTTACATAGAGAATTCTGACCGACATAACTGAACTTGGAAGTGTTAGAGAACTACGTTCGAATTTCTTGCTTCTTAGAGTGTTAAATAATGGATTTAATCATGCTGGTGATGCAGATTAGGAGCAGGGAGACATGCATTATTAGAGTTGCTGATCAATCATTAGTGGAGACTACCCTATTTATATCATGCGAGGCACCGACCAGATTTATTAATAAATAACTAAAGAGCTTTCTTTTGAGTGTGTGTCACCGTATGTTAATTCCGGTAGAATGGTGAGCTACCCAACCTCCCACCAATAGAGGCACTACTTTTTGATCTCTTGAGTGCTAATTTTGTCAATCATGAGGGTGACATTTATAGATGAAAGCCTCCTTCTTGTAGTTCGATTTACAGTTAGCACCATTCTCTCTCTCGACAAAAACGGATCCATAGAAACACCATCATCATCAACAAGGGAGCGACATCAAAATCTACAAGGAAAGTTGAAAACGTTCAAGGTTTACAAGCAATGGAACAAGAAAAGAGTAAATTTCATATCCAAGTAAAGCAACATATAATGAGCGGATTTTTATATATACATGTTGAAGACTTACATATAAGGAGCGTAATTTTATATCCAAGTTGAAGACTTATTTACAAGAGCAAAGAAAAGCAAAAGGTGAGAATTATTGAAGTTTATGATTTCGATACGATACAAGTTGTGAAGATTCAAGCGGTAAAGTACTTTTCCCAAGGCCATGGTTTGTTTTGTATTTTATCTCTCTTAAAAAAAAAACGAGATAAGAGAAATTTTATTTTTGTTTTATTTAATAAGCCGTGGGGAAGGAAAATCTATAAGGAAGTTTCAAGCGACAAGGATTTTGAGGAAGAAAGTTACAAATTTTCAAGGATCTATGAAGTTCAAGTGTTTATCATCAAAGTTGAAACCGAAGACGACGACCAAGAAGATAAAGACGAGGAGCGAAGACGTTTCTATTGGATGCCGTGAGAGTGGTGTTGTCATAATTGGCAATAGGATGTGAAGGTAAGTAAGTAATCTTATCCTCAATAATAATGGTTGATTTCCTTTCTTAGAGATCGTCAGAAAAATGTTTTTTCAAAACGTTAAAAGATGTGAGTTTTTAAAATATTTCGGAAGTTGTCCTTCCCACTATTCAACGTGTTGCAGGAATTCTCTCTTCATTCCTACCTTCACACATGTGAGAACCATAAAAGTACGTCTTTTGAGTGCAATTTCATAAAACCCTTTTTTGGTGAGGCAGAAGTCGAGGCGAAATGCTTGATGATCGCTTCTCAAACACGCATTCTCTCATATGGTGTGGTTATTTCTCACTCAACATTTAAGAATGAGAATATGTTCTTTAGTATTTCTAACTTCTTATTACTCGCATGCAGAAACTCTATGTCCTCATAACTCTTTGGATGCTTGGGACGCTGGAACGCTATTGAAGTTGTAAGTTTTAATTTGATTTGCTTGAGGACTAGCAAAGTCTAAGTGTGGGGGAATTTGATAGGTATCTAAAACACCTAATTTACTATGTAGTAGTTATTCTTTCTTTGCTATTTTTTCTTGTGAATTTTGTATTTTACGTTTGTTTTGAGTGTTTTAAGTATTTTGGAGTCGCACGGAGGAAAAGAAGAAGAATCACCCAATTTGTGCGAAAAGGGCAGAATTGTCATTTCATGGACGAACACTATCTGGAGGCCAGTCAAGGTTAAAAGGCAACTATATTTGGAGGAGTACTAAGTACAGTCAAGCAGAGGTTAAGGGGGTTTCCATCAGGGTATCCCTTATCATTTATCAGTGGGTGTATTTATCGGGTCCCTATCCTTGGGGTGTAACCATCCACCCAAACAACCCTAACTATCTCGAGAGCTTCTCATTCTTCTCAATCATTGCTTCACCTGAATGAAATGGAAGAAGAAAAGCAGCGCAGCTGCTGCTGTGAAATCGAGAGATGAGAGAATTTATGAGAGCTATTTGAATCAGAGAGGATGAAATTAGGGTTTGTGTTGGTGCTGTTGAAATCGAGTAAAAGAAGAGATGGATTCAAGAACAGCAGGGATAGATCAAATCGAGACAAGGGAAGAACATTAAATAGATGGATTTCTGAAATTGAATTATAGGGAGAAGAATGGTGGTGGTCTGAGGTTTTAACAGTTCGAAAAGATTTAGCTGGTGTTGCTGTAAAGGTTGGGTTTGATGAGAGACTCAGGGAGAAAGAACAAGAAATGCTGCAGAATCAAAGCTGCAATTGCAGGTGTTGGTACTGTTATTGTTAAGGAAGGAATTGTGAATGGTGTTGGTATGAAATTTCAGCTGATGGCAATAGTGGAGGAGCTGATGATGATTTGAAGCCCTGTTGGTGAATGAATTGAATTTGATTAGATGTATGTTAGGCTTAATACAGGGAAGAACAGTTGTTGCTATTGTTGGTTTTGGAGAAAAATAAGAACAAAGCAAAAAAAGGGAATTCAAATGTGCTAAGTCACCGGATTAGTGAATGGAGCAGGAACTAGTGGTGAAGGTTCAATACTTGAGCTTGTACAGAATTGATGCTACTGTATGCTGCAACATTGCAGATGGAATGTGGTTTATGGCTCAGATGCAGTCAGTTATCCATTGTTGGTGGTGTATTTCAGTTGGCAGTAGCTTGGTTCTGAAGGTGGAATTGCAAGTGATGATTTAATGTGAGATGAAGATGATGGGTAGAGCTGCATTTGAGATAGAAGTGACTGGAGAGGATCTGAAGGCAATGTCTAATGAGCAAATGGGTATGAGCTGAGATTGCAGGGATTGTGACCTGTGTTTGGAAAATGCAATGGTGAGTTGCAGTGTTAGTGTGCTGACTGGTGCGCAAGAATGAATACTTGAGTTGTTAGATGAATGCAAGGAAATAATGCATGGAAGGATCAATAGAATGGCCTGTACTGTAGCAGGGAACAACAAGAACTCGGCCTGAATCCAATTCAGACGATTCAATTCAGTGATCCAAGTGAGTTGACATGATAAAGGCGCCGTCAGTCGGACTGTTAAAGATGAAAGCGACAGAACTCAGGTGGCCGGCGACAGAACTTTTCCGTCCAAATTCCGGTGATCCCGAGAACTTTTCAGGCGACCAAAATTTACAGATTTTTGTGTGGATTCTTCTCATGGTGTGAATACTTAGATTTGGAAACTTGGAAGATTTGGAGAATTGGACTTAAAATTGGAATTAGGGTCAAATTGGGAAAGTGGTCTTATTATGGAATGAGGATTCTTTTTCTACAAGGATTGGAGAGCATTGAAGCCGATAAATAGAGAAGTTCTCCATACACTTCGACACACCTCTCTACACACACAACACTTGTGTTTTTGCTTGCTTTCAAAATTCTTCTTTTAATTATTTGTGTGAACTTTAAAAATTCTCCCTTTAATTATTTGTGTGAATTTCAAAAACATGAGTAGTTAATTTTCTTATTGATTGAGGATGAATTCCTAGTTCTTAACATGTTTTGATTTTTGTTTTTAAATCTACTTTGAAGTTTTTCACATGATTATCGTTTGTTTTTACTATTAGGAATGTTTATACATTCATGGTTGATTGATAGATTGTTTAGGAGGCCAACTAAATTGATTTGTTAATTGATCTAAATCTAGTGAAAGTTAGGGGATAACTAATCGTTTCTTGACTCTTTACATAGGTAGAAAACACGAGACCTTGCGGAGGGATTCCGTGGAGCAATTGTGTGTGGAAACAACGTTAGCAAGTAGACCTTGAGCTAAGAGTCTAACTACTAATATCAACCTAATAAATTTATAAATCTTAATGCGTTTAACTAAATTACATCTTGAGTGAGCTACTACTAGGTGGTTTAGTGAATAGAATCCGGTAGTCGAGAACTTCCGTATCCGATGATACTAGGGATTTAGGGGTTTAGCACTGAGCTAGCTGCTTTACCTACGGTTGGTGATAATATGTGACTAATAAAAAGTGGAAAAGAACATAACTTGAATCATTGTTTTGCAACGAAGAAATATTCCTTGATCTAATCTCTCTTATTGATTTCAACTTAAACTTTTAATTGCGTTATTTACTTTCTTTTGTTTTTAAAATCTAAAACCAACCCCCCCTTTTTGTGACAATTAAACAACTAAAACCTCTTTCTCCTCGTGGGAACGAACTTGACTACACTATATTACTTGTTAATTAGGTGGAAAAATATTAATTAATTTGTTGTGGTTATGACTCGCATCAGCTTACAAGAGGTATTCCCACAAAACCTACTCCAATTTCTCACCTTGGAAGAACCACCAAGGATAACACAAAGTAGAAAGCCAAATAATTAGCTGGATTATGTTCTTTAGCTTCAAACATCCCACAAACATTCTAATCATCACACATAAGCAATTACTTACGTATGACATTCAACCTGATTGCAAAACTCTACTAAGTTAGTCATTTTATTTGTCGCAATGTTTGTCAAAACACTCGCATACTGAAATCACATGGATAGATAAGAAAATGGAAAATAGAAAAGTGAAGTGTGCAAATGTTAACCAAAGTGAAAGATGTTACCCACAATACTTGTATGACTGTCGTCAAAGGATTCTTATTTATAGCGCAATAGTTGAGAGAAGCACCCATTTAACTTGACCACATGATTAGATACTCTAAGTGCATGTTTCCTTTTCAACAAGTATGTGATAGTTGCCTTGGATCCTGCGTTCCACGCTTGTTTAGGCGACGGAGACAGGGACAACGTTTCCCGTATACTGCCACCCGAGTGTCAAGAACCTCATCAATAGTCTTTTTCACTTGCTATATAATGATGATAGGTTTTTATTTTCATCGACTACATGATTAGATATTCTAAAAGCATGTTTGTTTTCAGCAAATACGTGATAGTTGCTTTGGATCCTACATTCCACGCTTGTTTAGGCGATGGAGACAGGTACAACGTTCATCAGAATTTTTTTAGCGAATCATTTTTTGGGATCTGTGACTCGGTGTAAATCGGCGACAGACTCAGCGAATTTTTTCTTCCCATTTTTCAATCTAAGATTCTTCCCATTTTTCGATCTAAGTGCGTCTCAGACAATCATTCAGGTGTTGTTGTTTGATTAATTTTCTCTTTTTTCAATCCTTAAAAATTAGCTTTCATTAATCCAGGTGGTTTCAATGGATTCTGTTCCTAAAACACCTGGTGATGAAGTTCGTCATCATGATAATTTAGGTTTTAACAATGAATCGAATTCAAAAAAGGTTCCTTCTATTGAACTTCCTGATGATTTATTTGAAGAAGGTTTAAATCCATGGAAGTTTTCACTAATTGTAAGATTAGATTTATAACATATCAATTTTGTAGATGCTGCTATTATTTTACGATAACAATGGAAACTCATTGGAGATTGTAAGATCATTCCACTGAGAAGAGGTTTTTTCACTATTAAGTTGGATAATGAAACTGATCGCAGATTCATCAAATTAGGTCAATGGGAAGTTCTAAATTAGGTGTTACAAGTAAGAAATTAGATTTATAATTTTAGACCATCAAAGCAAAGTACATCTAAAGCTCAAGTTTGGGTTCGTTTTCCTGGTTTGGGCTTGGAATTCTGGAAGGAAAAATATCTTTTCACTATCTGTAAATAGATTGGTACTCTAATTAAGATTGATACTGTTACTCCTAAATGTGAAATTGGGTATTACGCAAATGTGTTGGTTGAGGTGGATTTCACTCAATCAATACCTAACAAAATATGGATTGGTATCAAATATGGAGGTTTCTTTCAGGACATTTCCATTCCTGTTCTTCCTAAATATTCTCATCATTGTAAGATTGTAGGACATTCAACTGTAGATTGTCGCAATGACCAGAACAAAAGATCTTCTGAACGCAGAGCTCCACCAAAGCCTAGAGCTAGTGCTGAGATTCCTCATACACCTTTTGACATTTGTGACAGGTCAATGGTTGAAAGTTCTCCATCAAAGGTACAACCTAGTACTTCTAACTCAGTTATTCAGCCTAATTCAATAGAAGATTCAGTAGTTTTAAATATTTCTACTCCAGTTACTCATTCATTTTCTAGTGGTCCAACAAATTCTGTAGTAGGAGGGAGATTTAGTGCACTCAATAATTCTAATGATAAGGAAAATGATATTGTAGAAGATCCACCTGTTGAAGTTGAATTATCTCCTAAAAAGTTACTTCAAATTGCAGCAATAAGTGAATTGGAAAATAGTGTGGTGAAATTTATTGATGTTGGTTCAGGGAAAGTAACAACAGAGTCAGTTCCTTTCACATCTTGGTCTTCAGTGGTTAAGACATCCTCCGGGAGTAAGTCTGGTGCACAACTTACAATTTCAGGGCAAAAAAGTATTAATGAAGTAGTTAAAAATGTGGTTCAAGGAAATGCTTCTAGTGAAAAAATCATTAATCCTGCAACAAAGAAGTACAATTTTAGAAGAAATGATGGTAAGGGAGGTCCAAAAAACCTCCAAATCAAAACATGAATATTATTTTTTGGGATTTAAGAGGTTTTAGAAGACTAAGGGCTTAGCAGAAGCTACATTCTTTAGTTAATCAATTCAATCCAGCTCTAGTTTGGGTTGCAGAACCAAAAATTAAGTGCTCTCCTTCTTTTTGTAGTAAATTGAATCTACCAGGTATGCAATCCATGGTAATTCATAATGAAGTTAATAATCATAAGGGTAATATTTGGCTTTTTTGGAGTAGATCCATTGCTACTCCTTCTGTTGTTTCTATCTCTAGTCAGATGATAACTGTGGCTGTAGGAGATGTGCTGGTGTCTGGGGTTCATGCACATGTTAATGTTGTTCAAAGAAGATATTTATGGTCTGAAATGCAACTTATCAGTGAACTTAAAAAACCTTGGGCTATATTAGGTGATTTCAATGTTGTTTTATCAATTGAGGAAAAAGTTGGTGGTAGATCACCTTCAAGGCTATCTATGACTGATTTTAATGACTGCATCAATTCATGTGAACTTATTCAAGCTCCTAAGATTGGCCTAGATTTCTCTTGGTCCAATTGTCAGCAAGGCAGTCAAATAATACTATGTAATCTAGATAGAGTTGTGTTTAATATGCAATGGTTACAAATGTTTGGAGACTGGGGTTATAAAGTAGGAATCAGAGTTGCATCAGATCATGCACCATTGCTGGGAGGTTGTGCAAGTGTGCCAAAGCCAAAAAATGCTCCTTTAAGATTTCAGAAAATGTGGATAGAACATCCTACTTTTATGAAAGTGGTGGAAAACAGTTGGGCAGAGAAAATTCATGGTGATGCTCCTTATATTTTCATGACAAAGTTAAAACATCTCAAGCATATTCTTAAAGACTGGAATTGGAAAGTTTTTGGTGATGTGAAGTTAAAAATCCAAGAAGCAGAAGACAATGTCAAAGCAAAAATGATACATTCTGATGCTCATCCTCATAATGAACAAGTTTTGGAAGACTTAATTGCATCTCAAAATGAATATAATTCAAGGGAAGTACAATATAATACAATGCTCAAGCAAAAATCCAGAATTAAATGGGCAAAAGAGGGTTCAACTAATACAAATTTCTTCTATACCAATATCAAAATTAGGCAAACAAGAAATTCTATTTTGGAGTTGGAAGATGATAATGGCAACTTGATTTCAGATCAAAAGAAGATAGTTGATACTCTAGTTGACTTCTTTGAAAAAAGATATCAATATCAGGAAGTTGAAGTTAATGATTTTATTCTTGAGTTAATTCCAAAATTAATAACTGAAAATGATCAATTTATGCTAGAAGTCATTCCAGAAGCAGATGAGATTAAAGCTGCAGTATTTGAAATGGATGATGATAGTGCTCCTGGTCCTGATAGTTTTTCAGGTATGTTTTATCAAGCATGCTAGCACATTATTCAAGATGATTTTGTCAATGCTGTGCAATATTGTTGGAGAAGAAAATATATTCCAAAGGGTCTCAATTCCAATTTTATGCTCTTATTACCTAAATGTCAAGGTGCTAAACAGCCTAATCAGTTTAGACCAATTGGTTTGAGTAACTTTAGTTTTAAAGTTTTCACCAAAATTACATCCATGATAATGGCCAGCCTGATGAACAAATTAGTATCTCCACAACAAGTGGCATATATCAAGGGCAGAAGCATTCATGATTAGGTACTCTTAGCATCTGAATTAATGAATGAAATGAAAAAGAAAAGGAGGGGAGGAAATGTCAGCCTAAAACTTGATATCACTCAAGCTTATGATTCAGTAAGCTGGGTTTTCTTATTCAAAGTGCTTCAACAATATGGATTTTCTTTAGCTTGGTGTGACTGGTTAAAAGAATTGTTATCTTCTGCAAAAATCTCTGTTATGGTTAATGGAGGACCAAATGAATTTTTCTCAATGCACAGGGGTTAGAAGAAGGGTGACCCATTGTCTCCCATTCTTTTTGTTTTGATGGAGGAAGTTTTGAGTAAAGGATTACAAAATATGGTGGATAAGAATAAATTACAACCAATGGTAACAAGGAATGGTATTGCTCCTACTCACCTCTTATTTGATGATGATGTTTTCTTTTTTTGTAATGGTTCAAAAAAGAATTTGAAAAATCTGTTACTTTTTCTTGAAGATTATCAAAGATGCTCTGGTCAAGTATTTAACAGACTTAAAAGCAAATGTTTTGTTGATGGCTGCTCAATAGTGCAAAAAAATCAAATTTCAAATACTTTGCAGATGGATTTAACTTCATTTCCAGATAAATACTTGGGAGTGATTATTCATTCAGGAAGAATTAAAACAACTATTGTATGGACCATAGTTGAAATGATGCAAGACTATTTGGCAGTTTGGAAAGGTAAACTCCTTTCTTTCCATGATAGACTGGTACTAATCAAGTTTGTTCTGAGTAGTATTCCAATATACAACATGGATGTATACAAATGGCCATGCCCCGTAATTAAGGAATGTGAAAAAATAATGAGGAATTTTCTTTGGTATGATGATGGAGAAACTAGAAAGTTTACAATCATTTCTTGGAAAAGGGTTTGTACTCCTTTTGATGAAGGAGGTTTGGGTATTAGAAGAATTTCTGATCTCAACAAGGCATTATTAATGAAGATGATGTGGAAACTCTTAACTTCTAAGGAAGATTGAGTAATGTTTTTTGCAGCTAAATTCAAAGATAAGAATGGGAAATGGATATCTCAATGGAAACTTTCTTCAGTGTGGCCTGGTTTAAAATGGGATTGGAAATCACTTAAAATAAATATCAGATGGATTATTGGTAATGGTCATCATATCTCAGTTTGGTTTGACACTTGGGTTGGTGATAGTCCTATAATTGAATCTATTGGTTTCACTGATTATGTCAAAAACAATATTCAAATGAAAGTGAAGGATTTGTTATATAATGGTAGATGGCAGATTCCTATTGAATTACAAAGCTATATCAATTTTCCATTACCTACTGTAAGTGGTGCTCAAGATTCATTTATCTGGTGTGGTGATACAAAAGGTAACTTCTCCACAGGATCAGCAGTAAATGTCATCAGATTCAAACAACCAAAACTCCATTGGCCTGTTCAAATTTGGAAGCATTTTCTTCACCCTGGAATTTCTAGCAATATCTGGAAAATTCAGCAGGTTTTTTTTGTTGATGATCAAAAAAGAGTGACTTGAGGTTATTCTATGGTTTCCATGTGTTGTGTCTGCAAACAAGAGCAAGATAGTATGGCACATCTTTTATGGTTCTGCAGCTTTATCCTTAAAATCTGGAAATGGATAGGTAACATCTTTCACTTCTCTATTCCTTCATCTTTTGATAACATTTTTCAATTGGAAAAACACCAAAGTTCCATTGTCAAAGAAATCTGGATCATAGCAGCTCTTGCCACAATAAGGGAACTGTGGTTTATGAAAAATAGAATAATTTTTGATAATGCAAAGCCAAATGAAATTTCATTTAAGAGCAGAATTTTAAACTTAGTTTATTATGGAGGTTTTAGAATGAAGGGGACCAGATGGAATCAAGACTTTGACACAATTATCCTCAAATTCTTCCATTTAGATCCTAGAAGCACTAAATTTACAACTATTAAAGAATGTTTCTGGATCAATCCTGCAAGGGATTTTGTACTGTTTTGTTGTGATGGTGCTGCAGCAGGAAATCCTGGTTTGGATGGTTTTGGTGTTATTGCAAGAGACCATGAATGCAGAGTCCTTGGTACTGTATTAGGTGGTCTAGGGGTTGCTACAAATTATATAGATGAGGCTCTGGCTGTTATATGGGCATTAGAATGGGCAGTGAGACTTCAATGGGATAAGATCATTATTAGATCAGATTCAAAATCGGTGATTGAAAATTTCAAAAAGGAAGCAGTGCCTTGGTGCTTCAAAGCAAGATGGCTAAAAGCTAAACAATTCTTATCTCAAATCCATTATGAACATTGCTATAGAGAGGTAAACTTCTCAGCTGATGGATTAGCCAAAAAAGGAGCAACATTGCAGTTAGGAGAGATTGTACATCATACTGGAAGGCCTTCTCATATGATCCAAGTTGAAATGCCAGATAGAAGATACTACAGATTCTGTTAAAGCTCTGTTTCTCTTTTTACTTTTTTTGCTTCAGTTTCTTTTGGTTGTAAAAACATTTCTGCTTTTTAGATTAATAAAAAAATCTGTGATTCAGCAAAAAAAATAAAAATAAAAAGGGACAACGTTTCTCACGTATTGCTATCCAAGTGTCGATAAAAGAAGAGGAGCCTTATATAAATGTTTTTTTTCGGCTCACTCTTTCTAAGTGTAAGACAATTGTCTATGGGGCTTTTATATAATCAACCAATGATTACCTTGCTACAACATCCACGGAAGTATCAGGATCCCTCCAAATCACTTTAGCAAAACATAAAACTGCAAAAATAAAAAGAAAGTGATTCAGTAATGATTAATTGCGAGGATGAATCTTTCAAACGACTACAGTAGCTGAGTTTCACATTCAATTATGAACATATATATTTAAGGATTGTAGAACGATAAAGTGGAGCTCAATCAACAAAGGATTTTAGCCATAAGAACTGTTTCAACCTAAAAAGGTTTAGTGTGTCCTCCTAAATAGCTCATAATTAACTCCAAAAGATGAAGTTTCAAGATTGCAAGAAATCAAAGTGTATTATTTGTTATGTGCATATGCAAAAAGTATGATACTAAATGCTCCCCCACACTTAAACTCAACATTGTCCTCAATGTTTAAAACCGAAAATTCTGATTTCTGACGTAACAACAAATTAAATTAAAAAACTGTACCAATGAGTAGGGAACTAGGAGAAACATCCTAAATGAAAGTTGTTCGCCTACATCTTTTCTATACGGTTTCAAAAGGGCATAGCATTTTGATAAAAGGTCTGACTTTGATGCCTCCGGACTGACTGACATGCAATCTGAAATGTTTTTGGCAAAAATACCGAAACTCAAATGTCCAGGCATATCGCTCCAACTTAACAGACTCCGAATTCATATTTTATTTTTGTAGAAGAAAGGTGAGTCTGTCCTCTTTAAAATTTGGGGTCAACCACTCAAATCGGATTCCGTATGAAGTCTCGAGAGCTATTTTCATAACAAGTGTGCAGTCTGAATTTTCTGACGAGAATTCGTCAAAACTTTCATTATAGATATAAGACTTTTTAAAATCAAAGATGGTAATGCAAGATATGATATGAAAAAATAAGAAAACTAAAAACAAAAGGGATATAGATACAAAACCGATAGGTTTCCTCCCATTTAGCGCTTAGTTTAATGTCCTCAGCCCGACTTGGCATTCTCCAACTACTTCTCCAGAGGAAGTAAATCATGAAACTCAATTTCTTCCATGTTCACATACTCAATGCTTTTAAAATATGGCTCCAATCTATGGCAATTTACCTTTAAAGTTGTTCCATCTCTAAGATTAGAAATTTCAACTGCACATAAGAGAAAACATTAGTAACAACATACGGTCCTATCCATCTGGACCTTAATTTCCCAGGAAATAGTTTAAGACGAGAATTAAATAAAAGAAATTTTTGTCCCACATCAAAATTCTTTCGAGAAATCATTTTGTCATGGAAAAGATTCGTCTTTTCCTTGTATATACGAGAACTCTCATAAGCATCATTATGTATCTCCTCTAGCTCATTGAGTTGTAGCTTCCTTTGTTTCCCCGCATTGTAATAATCCATGCTGCACATATTTATCGCCCAATATGCCTTGTGTTCAAGTTCAACCGGAAGATTACAAGCTTTGCCATAAACCAACCGATATGGAGACATACCAATCGGTATCTTGTACGCCGTTCTATACGCCCAAAGCGCATCGTTAAGCCCATAACTCCAATCTTTTCGTGTAGTGTTAACGGTTTTCTTAAGAATGGATTTAATCTCACGATTTGAGATTTCATCTTGCCCACTAGTTTGTGGGTGATACGGCGTACCAACCTTGTGTGTTACGTTGTACTTCTTGAGTAGAGCATGGAAGGATTTCTGAAAATGTGAACCTTCGTCACTAATAACCACTCTTGGTGTACTATGTTTAGAGAAAATATATTCCTTCAAAAACTCACAAACAACTTGAGAATCATTAGTAGGGGTGGCTTTAGCTTCCACTCATTTCGAAACATAATCCACAACAAGAAGTATATAAAATTTTCCATAAGAATTAACAAAAGGACCCATAAAATCTATACCCCACACATCAAAAATATATACAGTGAGAATAGGATTGAGTGGCATTTGATTTCGAGCACCTAGATTGCCAGTTCTTTGACATCTATCACAAGATTTACAAAAACTATATGCATCCTCAAATAGGGTAGGCCAATAAAATCCACTTTCAAGTACTTTGGAAGAGGTACGTTTAGAACCAAAGTGACCACCACATGCATATGTATGACAAAAAGTAAGAATAGATTGAAATTCAGAATTAGGTACGCACCTGGGGATGATTTGATCGGAACCGTATTTCCACAAGTATGGCTCATCCCACACATACTGCTTGTCTATTTTTTTAAGCTTAAGCTTTTGAAAATTAGACAAAGTACTAGGTACCTTCCTTGTAACCAAGTAGTTCACTATATCCGCGTACCAAGGTGTTGATTCTTCAACTGAGAAAAGTTGTTCGTCTGGAAAACGATCTTGTAAAGGAAGTTCTTCTTCAGAAACAACAAGTCTACTAAGATGATCCGCAACAGTATTCTCAACACCTCTTTTATCCTTGATTTCGTAATCAAATTCTTGCAATAGTAGTATCCACCGTATTAGTCTTGGCTTAGCTTCTTTCTTCTTTAGTAGGTACCGAAGTGCTGCATGATCAGGATAAACAATCACTTTTGTACCCACCAAATATGATCTAAATTTTTATAGTGCAAACACTATAGCCAGAAATTCTTTCTCGGTGGTAGAATAATTGATTTGCACATCGTTTAGGGTCCTAGATGCATAGTAAATCACATGAGACAACTTGTCTACTCTTTGACCCAAAACGGCTCCAACTGTATAGTCACTTGCATCACACATTAATTCGAACGGAAAACTCCAATCCGGTGACTTGATAATTGGTGCAGTTGTCAATAATTAATTTAATTTATTAAAGGCATCCTTGCACTCCTTGTTGAAGTCAAAAATAACCTCCTTTTTCAATAATTTGCACATCGGCATTGAGATTTTGGAGAAATCCTTGATAAACCGCCTGTAAAAACCTGCATGACCAAGAAAAGAACGAATCTCCCTCACCGAAGTGGGATATTGTAAGTTTCTTATTAAGTATATCTTTGCTTTGTCAACTTTGAGTCCTCGAGAGGACACAATATGACCGAGCACTATTCCATGGTTTACCATAAAGTGGCATTTCTCCCAATTAAGAACAAGATTAGTGTCTATGCATCTTTTAAGCACAAGTTCAAGATTTTGTAAAAAAATATCAAATGAATCACCATAAACACTAAAATCATCCATAAATACCTCAATGATTGGTTACCAAAAGTACAAGTGAAAGTAGTCTTCTCTTGATCCTCTGGTGCAATAACAATCTGATTGTAGCCCGAATAGCCGTCTAAAAAGCAATAATGTGAGTGTCCCTTTAACCTCTCTAACATCTGATCAATGAAAGGAAAAGGAAAGTGATCCTTTCGGGTTGCTGTATTAAGCTTTCTGTAGTCTATGCACACTCTCCATCCTGTTTGAACTCTTGTAGGAACAAGTTCATCATCTTGATTTCTAACAACAGTGACACCTGATTTCTTAGGCACCACTTGTACCGGGATAACCCATTTGCTGTCAGAAATTGGGTAAATCACCCCCAGGCTTAGCAATTTGAGGATTTATTTCTGCACGACCTCCATCATTGGGGGGTTAAGCCTACGCTGAGCATCACGTACTGGCTTGAAATCATCTTCCATTAGTATTCTATGCATGCACATGGATGGACTAATGCCTTTGATATCAGCAATTTCCAACCAATAGCCGTTTTGTGATCTTTCAGACTAAGTAGACGTTCTTCTTGTATTGGTGTGAGGTTCTTTGCAATAATCACCGGAAGTTATTCTTTTCACCCGGGTACGCGTACTTTAAGTGATCTGGAAGCATCTTTAATTCAAGTATCGGTGCCTGCACACTAGAAGGTAAAGGAACCTCATTAGTTACAGGTAAAGAAATATAAGAAACATTACCCGGTTTAGGTTCATGTAATGCCGTTAAAGAACCACACATCTCCACTAGCTCTTTGGCTAAGTCAACGTCCAGGTTTGGCTGTCCATGAACGTCCAAATCAATGCTATTTCGTAGCAAAACTCCAAGTTCATATTCATCATTCAAATCAAATATTTGTTGCGCTAACGAGCCAATAACATCAATGGAAAAGCTGAGTGAACATCACTAGGATAGCGCATGGTTTCAAAAATATTGAACCGTATGGTCTCCCTATCAAATTCCATAGTGAGTGCACCACTATCAACATCAATCTTCGTCTTTGCAGTCTTCATAAACGCTCTCCCAAGAAGTAACGAAGTAGATGAACAATTATCTCCGTTGTGCATATCCACAATGTAGAAATCAACCGGAAAGATTAACTGATTCACTTGAACTAACACCTCCTCCAAGAATCCCATAGGATATATATTGGACTTGTTAGCCAATTGAATAGTTATCTTTGCCTCTTTTAAAGGTCCGAGATTCAAAGAATCATAAACATCGGCTGACATAACACTTATGGAATCTCTCAAATCAAGCAAAGCACGCTCAAATCGTCGGTTACCAATGGTAATGGGAACTGTAAAACCACCAGGATCTTCACACTTTGCAGGCATCTTCCTAAGCAATACAGCTGTAGCACTTTCTCCCACTTGAGTTATCTCATTAGCAATCAACCTATCCTTCCTTGTACACAAATCCTTCAAAACCTTAGCATGCCTAGGTACGGTTTTGATGGCCTAAATAAATGGAATGTTGATGTGTATCCTGCTGAAAATATCCATGATCTCCTTGTCTTGATCTTCTTTCTTGGATTTGGAAAAACGAATAGGAAAAGGAGGTGGTATGGTAAAAGTGGGAACCGTGTCCTTAGGTTGGCCGGTTGAGGTTGGCTTTTCCTTAGGTACGGTTTCCACCTATACTTCCTTCTCGATATCGTCACCAGGTACACGTACTGCTCCTGTATCCAGATTAGAATCTGCTACTTGTCTTCCACTCCTTAAAGTTACCGCATTAACATGTTCTCTTGGATTCACGAACGGTTGGGATGGTAACTTCGTTGATGCTTGTGCCTCCAACTTACCCACTGTTGTAGCCAATTTCCCCATTTGAGTTTGCAATTCTTTAATAGCTGCATCATTCTTTTGTTGATTCTGTTGGAACAAAGAGGTAATACCTTGCATCATAGCACTCAATTTATCATCAATAGAAGAACCCTACTCTTTATGTTGTTGGGGTTGCTGGAATTGTTGTTGAAAACCACCTTGTCTTGCATATGGATTAAAAGTTGCAGCTTGCTTTTTGGCATAACTGAAATTAGGGTGATCTTTCCAACCAGGATTATAAGTATTTGAGTATGGATCATACCTTGGCCTCTGATTAGGAAATATAGCATTCACCTCAGCTTCTTCTTCGTATGAAGGAACAACTGCAGATGTTATACGTTGTACCATTTTTTCCATATTACTCATTCATTGCTCTACGTGTGAAGAATATCCCGTCTCGCTAACTCTTTTAATTGTTGAGGAATCTCGAGTGTAAAATTGTTGAGTGTTTGCAGTCATGCTCTCAATCAAACTAGTAGCTTCCTCAATAGTTTTATTAACCAAAGCACCACTACTAGCAGCATCAATCAACTGCCTCTCATGCGGTGATAGCCCCTCATAGAAGTGTGTGATAATTACTTGTGGTGGTATTTGATGATGTGTACAACTTTCCAATAATCTTTTGTATCTCTCCCAGTATTCATAAAAAGATTCTCCAGTAATTTGCATAATGCCACTGATCTCCTTACGAATAGCTGCAGCTTTAGAAGTAGGAAAATACTTCTCTAAAACAGCTATTTCATTCCGGTCCATGTGGTAATACTTCCATAAGGGATATAATATAACCATGATTCTGCATGGTCCGCTAGTGAGAATGGAAAAGCTTGTAGAAAAGTTGTATCATTTTCATCTTCACTCTTCTTCATACTTATTATTGTATTCTGAAATTGTTGTAGGTGTCGATTAGGATCTTCACCCGGTAGTCCAATGAACTTTGGAACCCAATGAAGAATACTTGATTTAAGTTCCACTGTGTCATTCAGAGTAATACATAGGGGTTGAGAATCCAAACATGGGGATGTTATATCTCTCAACGTCTTCCTTTCTGGAGGTGGAGGTGGTGGAGGATCTCTCTCGTCATCTGTATTAACCATTTCTTCTGTAGAGGGTTCTAGTTGCAACCGCTGACGTGCTTGTAGTACCGTTCCATTACGAGTTGGAATACCGCACCTCAAATAATCCCAATCTTTCGGTGCTAGAGATTAAGTACCTGAAACCAAAAATCTAGAAAACGAAATTAAAAAATACAAATAAATTCTAAAAACAATAATAAAACTAAAAAAAAAAAAAAACTAAAGCTACCGACTGCTCCCCGGAAGCGGCGCCAAAATTTGATGGGTGTCGTAGCTCAATCAAATTAATAATCTTATTTCCACACAATTAACTAGTAATATAATGGAAGAGCAGTGAGTTTTAGTTGTCAAAGTATCACAAAAGGGGTTTTGTTTTAGATTGTAAACAAAATAAATAATTAAAGAAAATAAAGTTGTATTCTAATCAATATAGAGAGACATGATCGAGGAATCCTTCTTCGTTAATAAACCGCCAATGAGTTATTATACTTTCCTACTTGTCGTTAATCATAGATTATCACCAACAGTAGAATAAAAACTATCTCAGTGTTATCCTCTAAATTCCTTTTATTACTGAGTATGGAAGCTCTCCAATACCAGATTCTATTTGTCTAAACCACCTAGTAATAGCTAACTCAAGGTGTAGTTTGGTCGAATGCTTTATCTTTTGTGAATTTATAGTTTGATCCTAGTAGTTAGACTCTTAGCTCAAGGTCCACTTTCTAGTGTTGTTTATACACACAATCGCTTCACAGAATCCCTCTGTAAGGTCTCATGTTCTCTATTTGTGTAAATGTTATTCGACGATTACTTATCTCCTAACTCAATACTAGCAATAAATTAAATCAACAAATCAATCCAGTTGTCCACCTAGACAATCTATCAATCAATCTTAAATATTCAAGTAGTATAAACAAACGATAATCATATGAAGAACTTCAAAGTAGATCAATATAATAACTCAAATATTTTTTACAACTTAGAATTCATCCTCAATCGATAAGTGTTTATCTACTCATGGATGTAGAAATATCCATGATATACATATGAGAAAAGTAAAGAGATAACGTTACGAAAGAGGAATCGATCTGAAACCCTAGCTTTCGCTCCGTGTGATGTTTCTTCTCTCCAAACCCTAACAATTTCTTGACTTATGATATGTTCATTTTACATAACCTAACACCTTTTTATAGGTTTACATTGCTTGGTATTCACGTATTTAGTTCGGTTCAAGAACCCTACCCAAAAATACGATGTAACGACGCCAAATGTGCCCTTAGGCCTTCCAAGGAGTTTATGCACGTTTTACTACTTGCTAGGTATGCGTACCAGTATGCATGATGAGTCCTAAAAAGTGCATATTTCTATATATTTTTCTTGGCATTTAACTCATCTTTTGTGCATTAATTCTACATTTTATCCCATATTCTGTATTTTCTTTGTTTTCAAGAACAAATATTTTTATTAACTAATTTTGCATTTTTAGGTAATAAATAAAGTTTGGATGAATAGCGGAGCGGAAAAGAGCAGAAAAGCGGTGAAAAGCCGGGAGGAATTACACAAGGAAGCCGCGAAGAATGTTGTGCACAAGACCAAAAGGCTAGAAGTGGGCTTGAAGAGGAAGAATTGTTCCTAAAGAAGATATGGGCTTGGCATACCCAAGGCCCAAAACCCTCACCCAAATCCATTTCATATATCCATACCCGTTTCCCTTTCTAGCCGTCAGATTGGATCATCTCAGCATCTTACGGTCGCAGCATCGCCAGTCATCAAAGTCTGAAGCTCCTGTCTAACACTACAGCACCTAACTCCATCTTGAGCCGTCAGTTTCGTTGTATCGGGCATCCAACGGTCGCTCCCCGCTTCCTTTCATCTCGCCGTTAGATCGATCCATCATCTTCGCATCCAACGTCTCATCCTCGCTGTGCATCAACAATTGCTAAACCCGCTCAACACCCAAGAACCCAAATCTATTAACCCAACCAAACGCACCTTTCTTCCCAAAACCATCGACTCCATCTTCTCCATTCCTCTACAGACGCCATACCACCACCATGTCCACCACCTGATCTCCCAACTGCTCTGCCACAACCATCCTATCTCACCATACCCCAAACCATCATTACCACCTAGCCTCCTATCCTCCTAGCCGAGTTGTTCCATCAATCTCACCAGGCGGACTTTAAGTTTACGCCTGTCAACAGGCGTACTTTAAGTTTACGCCTCATTTTTTTTTTTTTTTTTT